>NW_018128032.1:164750-247931 GCF_001952655.1 Monopterus albus | reverse complement strand
AAATAGAAATGAGGGACAGAGTGGACATGGAGAAAAAAGGCAGAGAGCTGGAAAGATGAATGGCTGAGCAGCACAAAAAACAGCTCAAGACACAATGTTGTGAAGAGGAAACAAAACAGGCGAACATAAGGCGAAGTCAAACAGTGTCATCGTCAACACTAGAGATCTCAGCTCCAAAATCCAGGTACTGGCACTCAAGAAGGGGAGCACACTGATTCTAGGTGGGACCTCAGGTAGGTCGAGGCAGACCAGCCAGTCATCCAGTGCCATCATGAAACTCTGACCATCTTGTTTAAAACTCCTTTAAAGTGGTCTTGTCACAGTTGTAGTCACCAAAGCAAGCTGAAAGTTGTTTTCATGACGACGTTGCACAAGTAAATTGGTGAAACCATGATTTAGTGTGTTCCCATCAGTTATTTGATATGCAGACATGTTCACTATGATGTGAGAGTATGACATAATTAATCCAAACAACTCTGCCCACTTTTTTTTATTCTTTATATCTTATGGCTTTCAGTGGAGTGACATAAGGCTCATGCTCAATTTGAACATTCACACACACAAAGATGAAAATGTACCTGCTAATGTCATTATTATCTGTATGGGAGTTGTTGGCCTTTTATGTTTTCAGTTGTGATTATACAGCCATCAATTCCAGAGGTCAATTTTCCAAATGATCAGATTTAAGAATAGCAGCATGCTTTTTTCCCTTCTGATCTCCTCCCTTGCTCAATTTCATGGCATTCGAACACTTGGGTCCGCAGGTAATTGAAAATAGCCTGTTGTGTGACAAGCTATAAAACCATTCACAGTCATTACCCAGCCAATGAAAAGCATGTTTTTTCAATTAGGCTGCTGATAATAAAGTCACCTGGCTGGAAGCTCAGATATCTCTGTGGTACAGAGGAAGGCAGGCAGGCCACATGTGACGGCAGTGATTGTAGTCTGACCTTAGAGACCTTGCTTCTCTCCAGGGCCACAGCTCCCACTGAGACCTAATTACAACCACACACAGCCGTCAGACACGGCCATATCTGATTCGAGATTAAACCACTTTGACACACTAGAAATGTGAATTTTCTGTGAAAATGAGCCAGGCTTAGGCCAATTCCTAGGAAAATCACAATACATGTGTGGAATAAAGTGATGATTGTAGACCTGATGATTACAATAGCTGCTGCGACAGTAGCTTAACCAATTACCTGCTAAATGCAGGATTGATAATAGCAGGATAACCTGCAGAGCCACAGACAGAAAGGGAGGTGGAAGAGAGCACATCTGTGGCCAGTTAGCAGAGCTGTTGTTCTCATCCGATCGGGTCACCACAGTGCTCAACTTATTGACCTCCTTTTTCTACCTTTATGAGCCTTTTCTCGCCAAGTTGTCCCCAATGCAAACATTTCAATCGATTGCTTCCTCCATCTTCTACCTTTTATCCCACAGCGGTGAGAGGTGACTCAGCTGTGTCCCAGTCAGACCAGTTAAAGAGATGCTGTGCTGAATCAAACAAGACTGAAAACGTCAGCATGTGACAGGGTGCAAATTGTTTTACTACCACAGCTCCTGCTCTGTTACAGGTGTTGTATTAGAAACACACGTTGCAACCTTGAGGTTATTGTGAGCTGTAATTCATCCTGGCACTTGATTTGCCTTGATAATAGCTGCAGCTAATGTCAGGTGTTTGGAATGTGTTGTTTGCTCCTAAATAATGGAAGCAGAAGAGATAACATATTCCTGCACTACACAGTATTTCTCTCCTCTGCTGTCATGCTTGTCTTTTAAATGACCTTGAGAGATGTTGGCCCCTTGGATCAACTTGGAGGCCCTTCTGCAGTGAAACATGGGCTTATTTTGTAAGCGATGCAAAATGATAAATATAAAAAATAGGTATGTATGTAGACCACCTTTAAGTGCAGCTGCTCTCACAAAGCAAAGTCACTGCAGAACCTCGGGAGTTTTTACATACAGTAGTACAATTAGACCTAATTTAATACAAAAACACACAAAACCATTTCATTAAATAGAGATTTTTAAAAGACAATGTTTTATTTTGTAAGAATTGTTCATCACTGTTGCCACTGATTGTAGTCATATGCTCCCATATTGCATGTCAACCACTTTTTTTTGCTTGTGCTGCCCTCTCCTTAAACCTGGACTCTCCCTTGCATCCATTTGATCTAAATCCTCTCTTCAAGATAAAAAAGTATTACAGAGTTTACCCAATTAAAAATGCAGTTTTCAAATGCTACCACACCTCTAGCATTTGAAGTAGTGCTCAAAGTCTTGAGTGCATAAACAGGAACAGCTACTAGTTTGATGAGATGATGAAATGGAAAAGATGGAGAATGGAATAAAAGACGTCCATGGGCAAATGACTGAATCCTTTAATCCTTGCCTGATAAAAAGCACTGCATCGCTGGTTGTTCAGTTGTAGCACTGTCTTTCACTGATCACCAGTGAGAAATGTAGAGTGGGCTGGAAAAGAAAATGAACTTCTAAAATTTCCAAAAGTGAGAAGTGAGGCTTGAAAGGCAAATTAATCACTGAGTCAGTGAAATCGATCACTGACCTCGCCTTTGATATATTATAGTTATTTTGTGCTGCTGGGCAGATTAATACTGAATAAAAGCACAACAGTTTGTGACAGGAAAAGTTACCCAGTAAGGCAGAGCCAGTTTTAAAGGACAGGTTTACAATGCAGAGTTTGTAGCAGTGGGTGTGTTTTGGTCTGAGCTGTGCATATGAAAAATTAATGAAATACTAAAATAAAATGATCTGCCCTTTCTGATTTAATAAAACTTTTGCATTGGATGCTGATTCAAGGAGTGAGGGAGATGAGTGCTGAAGGAAAAAGCTAGATTTTCAATCCATGAACAAGTACAAGCACAACAAAAAACTAACTGCTCAAGCTAATCGAGGTACAGTCTGACAGTAATTAATCTCCTTTTGGGTTACAAATGGGTGTCCTGCTCCTGCATTAACCTCAGCCGGGGTGACACGCTGCTAATCTCTTCTCCTCTCTGACATCCACCCTGCTGCTGATGAATATAGGACACCCAGCTTGGAGTCAGCAGAGATTGAAGAGGAGAACCTATCCTCAGGCCTTTACTTCGTCACCCTTGTGCCATTGCCTTTTTACTGAGAGTAATTGAATTGCTGAGACTGTTTCATCTGTACAGGGAGAGAAGGTGGTGAAGAGTTGCTGGCAGACTCCAGTGCATTGCCCTAAACGCTAGGTAGCAGGAAATGCAGCAGTCTGGTACCTGTGAGCTGTGCATTTCTTAAGGTTCATCCACCTCTTGTTATTCCCTTAAATATGACTGTTGCATTGTTTGTGTAATGCAGGTAGTCAACATGCCAAATGTACAAGCATTAGCTGTAGCTGGCTAGCAACATACATAACCACCTACCATGTATGTTGGGTGTTTCTGTGTTGTGCTTCAGTGACAGCTCAGCTTCCGAATAACATTTCTTCATTGTACATGTATTCAATAGGGTCATAATTCATCAGGTTAAACAATGTGCATATATGCATCTTTACCTTAATTCAGCCACCCAGGTTTCATTTGCATATACAGTTGGTACGGAAAGTATTCAAACCCCCTTAAATTTTTCACTCTTTGTTATATTGCAGCCATATGCTAAAATCATTTAAGTTCATTTTTTTCCTCATTAATGTACACACAGCACCCCATATTGACAGAAAAACACAGAAGTTTTGACATTTTTGCAGATTTATTAAAAAAGAAAAACTGAAATATCACATGGTCATAAGTATTCAGACCCTTTGCTTCATTCAATAGAAACTAGTGATGATGCTCAATTTGTGCAACTTACATTTATCTCCTTGAATTCTAATGGGACAGATGTATAAAGAAATTTGTGATTTTAAATTGACTGTAAAAGGCGATCAGACATGCATTAACCATATCAGCCAATGTGTCGTCGTCCAACCCTACAGCTAATAAGTTGTCATTATCATTATGTATCCATGATGAAATGAATTCAGTTATGTTTCATGTGCTGCGTAGTGCTTCACGTGGCTGAAGTACAAATTCCGAAAGGCAAGCCTCACATCTTTACCTTGGTTTTGTTGTCCCCTTGAATGTGGTCACCAATAAGCACAATAAAACATTTAGTTCCTATTCCACTTGCTGTGAATGTTTTAGCCACCAAACAGACTCTTGGGTAGCTGAGTAGTGAATTACAGCTGCAAGTTCCTTCTCAAAGGGATGTTTTCCAGCCAAATTGTATATGTTTTTAGTAGTTTCTACCACAAGAGTTTGAAAGCCTCTCCAGAATTGAAGCAGGATATGTAATTGCAGTGGTGAATCTTTTTCTTTCTCTCTTGTGTTTGCTGTAGCTTTGCAACATGCAGGCAAGCATATGGAGGACAGTATTGTTGCCTCCTACACAGCTCTGCTGCTGGGCTGCCTCTGCCAGGGCAGCCAGGTGAGATTATCAGACACACGCACACAATGCAGATGTGTACACCCCCCCCCAATGCAGATATATCCATGTCATTGCTCACCCACCTTTTCTGTCGTTCTCAGATAAACGTGACTACTGTCAGAGAGCATCTACCTAAAGGGGATTTCTCCATCATGACAGAAATGCTGAAGAAGTTCTTGAGTTTTATGAACCTCACTGTGAGTATAACTGAGCATAGGCCCACTGGTATCAACCTGTTCAATATTAGAATTATAAGATAGTAATAAATCAAATGGGTTTTCTTCTTCAACAGTAAGATGTGATAAACTGCCAGTAAGTCTGACACCAGCGGTATGTTTTGTAAATGCATCAGTTGACACCATCGTTAGTTCCTGGCAAATTCTACGAAGTTAGAGAAAGCCATTTAATTTGACCCAATGAGAACATTTTTGTGCTGTGGTGTTCCATGGCTCAAATAAATGTCTTTGATGACCAGTGATTCTATACATTGCCACATACCCCTTTAGTACTTATACTTCTCTTTATTTAACCAGGTAAAAAACCCATTGAGATCACGATCTCTTTTACAAGGGTGACCTGGCCAAGAGGTCAACAACACATGTCGTCAATACATAAGTTTCAATACAAATCAAAAGCATTAAACATTTAAACAATCAAAACCATAAATACAATAATCAACAATACAACCAATTTAAAAACACCTACACTGACCGATAGAGTCCTGTTGCCTAAGAGCCATAAGAGAATAAAAAGCTTTAACTGAGCAAAATTCAGTAAGTTTAAAATCTGCTTGGAAACTATTCCACGAAGAGGGAGCGGCAAATCTAAAAGCCCGTTTCCCTTTTTCGGTCCGAACTCTCAGCACCATGAGCTGATACTTATCACAAGACTGTAAGGCATATTTGATGATGATGATTTTAGCATATGGCTGCAATATAACAAAGAGTGAAAAATTTAAGGGGGTCTGAATACTTTACGTACCCACTGTATATTCACTTGTGTCTTTGTACTGGCATTATATGCAAATGCACCACCTTCTTCTGCACATTCACATCTTATTAAGCACAGAAGACCCGAACGTACCTGTATACAACCCTTATCCCAATGAGCCATTCTCTGCTAGTTCAACTCTGCATCCTGATAGCATCCCATACAGAATTAAAACTGTAGTACAAGATTCACCAGACCAAGGAACACATGATGCAAATAACAGCACTAAATGCTTGTATCAGATCATTTCAGTTAATTATTCTTAATTTGATCTTTACCTGATTAATTCTTTCCTTACCTCTGCATGTAATGAAGGAAGTAAACATCTCTTTTGAAGGCACAGTTCAGCAGTTGGGGTGGTTCTGACTATAGGGCGTTAAATGGAGACTGGAAAGATTGTGTATGTGTGTGTGCATTAAAAAAGGTTTCTTCTCTTTATACCTGCTCTTTGGAAAGATCATTCACAGACCCCATGGGACATTCAGCATGGCAAAAGTGCTTCAGGATTCACTTCCGTAAAATCCGTTTTGCTTCAAAGAAGACAGTGGTATGGCCTATGCATGTAAATAAGACAATGTGTGTAGATACAGGAGGGAATGTCAGAATGCTAGAATCATTACTGGATTATGGAAAGAGAGAAAGACTGTGGAGGATGGGGATGGGGTGGAGGACAGCAGTGAGAGTAAGCCCTTGCATTTTTTTTTTTGACATCTTCAAAGACAATGAGCCTCACCCATGAACACACTGGACACGCACACAGTTCAGTTCTGTCCTATCACATGCAAAATCCCTATCACATGCCCTTTGTGTGAATGTATGTCACTGAGTACATGAGTAGTAACCTAAAAGGTATTTGCACTACTGCCCCCTCCCACGAGGTTATGGTTATACTGTATACATGCTCCCGTCTCTGTCACTCCATTGCCGACTTTACTGATGGGTGAGTAGATCACAAGAGGAAATATTCTGAAGCAAACTCAAGATGGTGGTGGGAGGCAAAACAAACTCCTGCTTGAGACAGACAGAAGAACATTTTTTAATCATTTTTATTGTTGTTTCTATTTGCACTGAAACAACACCATATTACAGGTCTTTGACTTTGTTGGCACACACAGTTGTTTATAGAGTGCCATAGTAACGAGTCCTAAAACCCCAAACTGAGTTAGGACTTTTGCACTTCCGGTTCCCTTGCCCAAAAGTCTTTGGGGTTTTTAAAAGGGCTTTTGGTTAGATGCTAGATTTTCAATCCATGAACAAGTACAAGCACAACAAAAAACTAACTCCTCAAGCTAATCGAGGTACAGTCTGACAGTAGTTAATCTCCTTTTGGGTTACAAATGGCTGTCCTGCTCCTGCATTAACAGAGGACAGAGGGGAATTTGGGCTGTTTGTAAAGATGGACTCAGAGAAATGTTAACAACTTTGGGTGAATAAAATGTCACAGATATGTTTAAAATACACTCAATAGGACCATGTGCATTTAAGATGTACAGTAAGTAAGACTTACTGTACATCTGGAGTAAGTTTATAAAGTAATGTGAATGATCTGACCTTTGACTAGCTACAACATTACAATGGTGCTTATGTATTCATGCACCCCATTCAGTAATATAATATGTAATGATACAGTACATCACTCATGAGAGCTATTCAGCTGCATGATGAATAATTTCACGTTTGATACTTTAAATATATGTTGCTGAGACTAATTGTGTGCTTTTACTTAAGTCGGATTTTGAATATAGGCCTTTTACTGGGAGTATTTTTAAACTGTGGTACTGGTGCTATTACTCAAGTAACATAAATACTTCTTTATTTTTTTGCCTCCAACAAATGCAAACAAGGTGGATGGTAGCACTTAGACAAAACCAGAACAGTCAGGTTGTGGACTTTATAAAGCTGATAAAGCTGCATGACATTTATCTGTGGTTTCAACACATTTCAAATTACATATAATATTTTGATCCATTGTAAATAAAAAAAAGTATTGATTCAGTGTTGAATTTAAACTTTACTCACCAATTCAAAACCTTGTTTGGAAGGTGGTGGTAGTGATATAATGCTAGACCATAAATCTGTGAGCATAGCTTTATCATTGCCAGATTTCCCTGCAATCCATAGCCACAGGTTCAGCGGACCGTTGGAGACTGTCCTGTAAAAAACAAGTCCACAGGTTGTGTGCCAGCAGCTTGCCCTGAACAATAGTTACTTGTTAGGTGACCACAGACATTTTTATATAGCCTATGCAAAAGAGGAAATTAGGTGACATATGCATGTGACATGTGTTTATAACTGTTTCCATGACTACAGTAGTCCAGCACATCTGCCTGGGGAACAACCATATGGATCTGTGGTCAGAGGTCAAAGGTCAAGGTCACAGTGACCTCACATTTGTCCCATTGTTGTGAATTTGAAGGGTTGGCAGAGGCATGCAGCACTTTATATTGTACTTATCTGAGCTGGGCGCTCCTTGGAGTTAGCAGTGCTCTGTGGTTGTTATTGTGAGCAAAACATCTTCTAGCTATGTATCTCTATCTCTTTCTTTTCTCTCTCTCTGTCTCCACTGCTGTGAATCTGCAGATGAAAATGCTGCAGGGCGCAGGGTTGCTGTGTACTTGTGTGTCCATATGTTTGACTGTGTGTATGTATCTTTTGAGGGGGCGGTTTACTTCATTTGACAGACAGAGAGGAAATGGTGGTCTGATGGGCAGGGAGGAGGTGAGTGGGTGAAAGAACAGTTTGGACCTTGAAAAGGGAAAACACAGCACTTGCTGACATGAATCACAACTGGCTTTCAAGTTTTCTTTCCAGCAGTAATGAAAGAGTAGATAATTATTCTGCAGACAGATGATTGTTGCCTAGTATTGCACCACATTCTCATCCTAAATGAGTAAAAGTTATAAAGGTAGTATTTTGACTTTTATGTATTTTAATATCCATAAAAATATTATATTCACCACATACTGTCTAAATCAACATGATTGATTTGGATGAGCATACCCAAAATACCAGTTCCTCTAGTTTATGACAGCTAGAGTTTAACTGATAATTAGGCAAAACCTTATCTACAGTAAATAGTCTCACTGAGCTTCAAATCTCTTCTCAAGGAAGATCTGTGTACAAGGAGAAACATATACTGTACACTATAAGAACAGACAAGCAGGTATTTACAACATACAACTTATATACTCAATAAATCCATAAGGACGCAGTAAAACCAGTTTTTTCAGAAGTCATAAAATCCAATGCACTGTGATAACAAGAGTGAAGAGACTTTAAATTAGGGGGACAGACAATTAATCACCATAACCAAGAGCAGGCATTAATGTGATACAACAGTCTTGTGACTAGCATAAGATAAACATGATTTGTTTCTAAAACTATGGGTCTTTAAAGTGAATTATTAGTAGTCCTAAAGGCATCTGACAGTTAAAGCCTACATTTGGATTTCAGGGAATCAGTGTATTGACCAAGAGCTTCCTCAAGTATGTTTTGTAAGAGCTTCCCCAGCCGCTCTGAGGTGTGCCCAAGGCTGTCTGGCGCACGCTAGTGCTTAGCCCTGTCAATTAACAGTGTGACTGGTGTGTGTGAGTTTGGGGTAACAAGGTGACAGTGATGGTACCTGGGCGAGCAGTGAGCTGCGAGGCGCGCACAGACCATCTGGAGTGAATACTGTTACCGCTCAGAGGTCAAACAAAGGGGAATGCAAACCATGGGGCTCTTTTTATTTCTTTAGCCTAATGACGTGCAGTATATCCTCACATATAAGAACCCATATCCCATCCATTGCTGGACCATTTGTCTAGGTGACTCTGCATCTTATTGGCATTTCTGGATCCATGGAGACTGACTAAATTCAACCTTTTAAAACTGATTCAGAGAGCATCTCAGCTTACCATTGCTTATTTAGACCATGCAGCACTTAAAAATAAGGCAGTGTCTTCCAAAGTTCAGAGTAACCCACTCTTACTTTTCAGAATAGAAAATAAACTGCAGTATTTTCTTGTAGTTGGTGAGAGACTTGTACATTTGATTGAGAAAACAAAACAAAAACAATGTTAAATGAACTTAAATAGAAATTAATTTCTTATAAACAATATTCTGTCCACAATCCATGTTACTCATACAGTGACACAGACACAGACACATGATAAATGACTGTGATAACCAAAAAGCATTAATTCTCCAGTTTCACTGTCATTTAAATCAATGCTGAGCAGTTTTCTCCAGCTCTATTCCAGTGTAATAATCTCAGACGTTTGTAATTGCTGATGGTAATGAACAGTGATGCCTGGGATCAGAAAGTTCACTGTATATAGTACAGGACATTTGATACTTAGCTGAAGCAGTGGTAAATAAAAGGGCTGCTGCTGATGCCTCAGGGAGGGGGAAGAGATGGTGATTCTATTCTCTACAAGAATGCCAGGAGGTTAGCAGGATGGGGCAGGTGCCAAAAATAGGTCGCTGCCATCAAAGCAGAGATCTGTGACTGCTGTTGTCACAAGCAGGGTACCAAAACCTTTCATCTGTCCATGCCCAGGCATGATTTCCCACATGTGCCTTGCCCTGGCTGAGTCTGTTTGCTGTGCAACCCACCTGTACCAGCTATGTCAGACAAGGGGGACAAAAAGCAGAAACCCAAATGCAGTTTCATCTGCTTCCAAAAGCCCACCATGGGTCTACATTTGTCTCTGTGACCCCAAGTGGAACAGTGACACAACAGCGGTATCTTACAGCTGATATATTTGTTCGGTAAATTAGAACAGAGCAAAAAACCCAACAACAATAATAATTAAAATAGCATATAGTGTAACATAATAATATATTTAGTGCTAGCTCCAGGTCAGCTCTTGTACCTGTGTACTTTTAGTGTCACATTGACTGCTGACAGACCGAAACCCTTGTCTGTATCTAATTGGAAATTCAAGGTAGTGGCTAATTTCAAACCTTACATATTTCTCATTACCACTTTGGATCTGATAATTACTTTCTGTGTCTTCTGAGAGGCTTCACACAAACGCACGCGTGTGTGTGTGTGTATACACAAGGCAGCTCGAGCAGCTCAACTCAAGTACACCTTCACTCTTGTCTGCCCTCTTTGGCATGCAACATTGTTCATACCTCATGGAGAAGCACAGTATCAAAACATTACATGACTGTAGCCCGAATCCTGTCTTGTAAGTCTTGCAGAGGTCTGGAGAAAATCACATAACAAAATGTAATATAGTAAGACCTCAGGTACATTAGACAGGTGCTTGATTGGCCATGAGTTTTAAATGTTAGCCTCAGGAAACAACACATCTGGTTTGGTATAAACATGTTCCCTGTGGGCTAATATCACTGGCAATAATTTAAACATCCCCCAATGTCTCCACTGTCTTTAACCACCGTCAGTGTCTAAAGATCAGAGCCTGGCAGGACTGGACTGTCTATTCAACATGACAGGATAGAGGCCTACAATTTTCCCAGCTGCTCCAGTACATCGAAATTCATTCATTATGAACTCCAGCCTCTTACCATATGTTCCTGCATGTGCAGTGCTTTACCATCCTGTTACAATAAACACTGTTGCTGCAGTTTATTTTGGGAAAGCAGATACAGTATTCAGCTACTCTGTAAGCTGCAGAACCTACACCCTAGGACTACAGCTAGTCCACCTTGTATGTCAACGTTAGCACCCCCTGTAAGCACAGGTAAATCCCACACAACAAGTCAGTGCCAAGAGGCTCGACTATCCCAGTTTGGACTCCATATGGTTAGGTTTGGAATCTAGTTTGTCCTAGAGGTAGCTAAACGGAGCAGAACTGACCCCAAAATGGACTTCACATAGATGCGATGGCAACAGATGAGGGAGTTTAGTCCACATGCCTCCCTTCGCCGGCCTGCACCTGTGTTCCTGCTGCACAGCACATCTGCCAACCATACTCTGGCTCCTCCTTTACTGTTCCCTCTGTAGTCCTCTCATGGGTCACTACACCATTATTCATGAATATAGACTACAAACCTATTTTACTTTTAATCGTCTCTGTCAGATCTTTGGTGCATCAACTCTTCACAGCATCTGCACATGTGCAAAATCCTGATTATCAGGTATGTGATATTGTGTGTAGTGTGCAGTATGTGGAAGACAGTCAATAAAATGTTTCATATCTACACTGTGTTGTACAGTATGCAAAGTGGCATAATTAGCATATCACTGTGCAATATCTACACACCAAGATACAAGTGTTGGTAAAGGCTGCAGTATTTACTTGAATACTGGGTTTATATTATTTGCAATGTGAATTGAATCAGATTCTACAATTACCATAATTTAACATGACCATCTGTGATATGATCTCTTTATGTTTAAAGTGTCTGATCTGGTGCACTGAATCAAAACAGGTACAGTAAGCTGTCTGAGCTATTTGTTTGGAGCATGTGGTGATTAACTGGTCTGTGCTTCCCAGACGCAGCTGCAGACAGGAACATTTTTACTTCATGGGCAACCTGCAAGTTGTAACTGCATTTTCTATTTAGGGACAAATCTCTAGATGGCACTGAGAAGGAATGATTACTCAGACTAGTTTTGTTTATATTTGACTTGAAGACGCTGCACTGAATTAATGTGAATAAATGTCAACAGTTATGCATTTGGAGTTTTCTTTTGAAAGGCTGTGGATATGCTGACAGTATTTTGTCAATTAAATAATTGCCGTTTCTTTGAGGTTCTGATCATTTTAGCAGAGACTGTGCAACCCTGCACAAACATATCCCATTTCTGTCACACATGCCATACAAGAAGCCACGTGAAAATATTAATATACTGTAAGCATGTGGGCAGTGAGAGTAGCTTGAAAAAAGAAAATAATATTCAATCAGCCATTCTAGTTTGGAAGCTCTTTAGTGTGGCCCAGTTTGCTCTCAGCCACTCATCGCCTAGTTTCTCTGAACTTAGCCCTCCTACTCCAGGAACACAGCCACACTGAGCTATAGAGCTTACAGTAAATTAAATGCATTGGCAGTGTGTTTTTCAAAGAATGGTACAGCATCAGCACAGTATACTGGTCACATTAAATTTACTCTGGGTGCATCAAAGCGAGTGTTATATGCAGCAGCCATGTCATTTTTTTTTGTATTGACCCTGGTTTTTGCATTCTTTTAACAGTGTACATGTGTAACCACAGCAGCTGTAGAGCAACCATCAGAATTATCTGATCTAAGTACTGCCAATTCACTGGTGAAAACACATAAATCCCTCCACTCGCTCTGTATTTGTTTTTATTTTCTATTTTTAATTTCACAGTTTGCATTCATCACCTCCCAGCCAATAGAGGTGTGTTTTCCTACCGCTTGCATGTGTTCCACCTGGTGTGCAGACAAAGCCTGTCTTTTGTCTGTGTTTGTGCTGAGCTCAGAGGCATTTGTCATACAGCTCTCTGTGTTTGGATGCACTGGGAAGAGCTTTTCAGAATCATACGGGATCTACAGACAGGACAGAAGGCAAACAGCGGTCCACAGTTCAGCTGCCTCAGTCATGTCAAGAGGAGCTAATTTTCCTTTTCTCCAGCTTTGCATGGGGCTTTGTAGTTGATGTCAGAACTGCATGAGGAAAGCCAGACAGACATGTTTATTTTTCATTTATGGCGGAAATCTTTATCAAGGACACCCAACAATACACAGCCTGTGCTCTTTTCTTTCTTACACTTGGATAGAGGAAGGGAGATACTAATGAGATAAGAAAAATGCTGCATGGAGATGCCAGCTGTTGCTTAGCCTATTAAAAATGCGCATTTTCTTAACATCATTAGGAGAAAATCTATTTGAGTGTGCATGTGTGTGGTGATGAAGGAGGTATTTGTAAGGGCATGTACAATATGTGCATGTTCATGTGTGTTTGAGGGACAGAGGGTGAGGGAGTGAGACAAGTAGCACGACTTGGAAAAGGTAATAGAAAAATACACAGTAGTGAATTATGGTACAAGTTGCTGGCTGCAATGACACCACTGTCATTTGTTCAACAATGAAATGTAATGTCAAAACAAGTGGCAAGAAGCTAGAAAATAGTCTTGTTTGTTCCCATTTGCAGAGATGTGAACAGATATGAAATTGGGGGCTGAAACTTTATCTGATTCAAGGAAGAGCCATGACTTTGTGATGAAAACAAGAATGAGATTATTCTAAATCTGACAGCAAGGATAATAGTAGTAAAGTGTTCTGAAATGAGGGTGTAAATTCCATAATTATGTGCCAGAGCAATATTCTGTGTGTCTGCTCCAGCTGGCATTTTGTAATGTCTCTGAAATGTGTGTTTAGGCAACTGAGGGGTGGAGGAGAAAACAAGGGAGATAGGGAGAGAACAATCTGAGAGGACGTGGTGTATATAGCTGCCTCTCAGACTCCATTAAGGCTGATGGCACTCCCATAAAGCTTCTCTGTGCTTTTCCTGTTTATACTTTATTCCTCATTCAATACACAAAGTGATGTTTGAACCTGACACATTCAGGCCACAGCTGATTTAGGCTATCATACACTCATTCTTTTGTTGCACACATATTTTTTTAACACTGATTCCCTGAAATAAAGACTGAAGCTGTGCAATTCTTATTCAACACTGTGAAAAGACAGGGCCTCAAATCCTCTGCAGAGCTGTCCATGGCACTGACAAAGACCATGGAGCAGCTGCATCATTGTAAAACTTTTTTTTAACCCCCCACAGCCATCAGGCTGCCATGTGTCCAAACTTTGTCTGGTCCAAAATGGCCTATGCAGCCACTGGGGGTGATAACAAGAGAGATAGCAGGGCCCTGATCTGTCATGTTCTTCTTTCTGTCTCCCTCAGTAGCTGTCCATGTTAGCAATTACTGTGCCAGCCTGACAGCAGAGTTTACCAAACACATACTACAACTGATAGCATAATGGCATTAAGTCAATTGGCCAATAAGGTTACTTATACTTAAGTAAGCAAGCACTTTGCAGTAGCTCTTAGAAAGGACAAGGAAGGCAAACATGGCCATATGTAGACACACAGGCATCCATATGAATAGACATTAGAAAGGAAATCAATGTCTGCAGCTGCAGAGAAATTAAACCTAACAAAATATGTCTTTACAAACTTTACAGGCCTTACAAGCTCTCAAAGAAGGCAGTCAAGCATGTGTTTGTAGTGAAACAACAAAGTGAAATATGCAGCCAATAGTGAAGGAGGTGCCTTCCAATGCTTGTTTCAGCAGAGCAACAGTCCAAAAAACAAAAAAAAAGATTCAATTACAAAGACATTAAGTAGCAAATTGTTACATTTGGAAGACTCAGACCATCAACTGTTTAGCTTTTTTGCTTTATAAATTATTTAAATGGTTAAATGATTTGATCAGTTATCAAAATGATCACTTCTGTGTGGATTAACTAAACAATGAATGTCCAGTAGTTTCTCTATGCCAATACCCCAGAAACTGAACTGAATCCAGACAGACGTTTTTTGTCATGCAGACCAAATTATTGCTAGAAACTTGGAAGAGGGGTGAAGGCCAAAAAGAACCGGGGGCTCTGTTTTATAAGGTGGCAGGGTGTTCGGCAGAAAAGAACAAAAGGACACAAGCAAGAAACAAAAGGATAAAAATACCAAACACCCTTGAGAATGAAAGAAAACGATAGATGGACAAGCAATTTCTTTTAACAATATTAGGAAGGGACAGAGGAATGCAGTAAGTAATTGGTAGAGAGGGGTGGAGGAGATGAGCAGATGTCCAATGGGACATGTACCACATGGCTTCTAGGTCTTTAATGGATACAGCCTTCTATCACTGTTGCAGTGTGCTTCATTTGCTGTCTCACAGCCCTGCAGGTCTGCTTTTTCAATAGCTGTTATCCACAGCAGGGGCGAGCAGAACTAGCAAGTGTCAAGGCTAACCTTACATGTTTACGCCACAGGACATACAGCAGGTTTTTGTCTTTATTTGAAGCTATAGCAGTGTTGACAAAGTGTATTATTTTCCAAGGATGCAAAGACAATAGCATACAGCAAGTGTTTTTGGAAAAAATTAGTGATGCTGTTTGAAATCTTTGGGCAATTTTGTGGGGTAGCAGAAGCATGGACATGAAAGAACAGAATCATGCAAGAAGCCCCAAGGAGTTGGTTCCCCAGTATGTGGACATGGACCATAGCGTGGGGCAGCCACTGCTGACATTTATAGCACCTTGTAGAGCAGGCAATAAGGACAAAACATGCAGTGGCAAGATGGCTCGGGGTGATGATGGAGTGACCCTGGTGCAAGGCTCTACGTCTCCTCCTCCCTGCCCCTTTGCCACCTGCTGTAACCAGGATTGATGAACATGAACCAGCGAGGAGACACTGGGCTAGATTACAAACAGACCACTTTGTCTTGTGTGCAGCACTTTTTCGAAGTGTTGCATTGCTCCCTTTAATTGGTTGCAATCTCTCGAAAGCTATTTTCTCTACACGGCCAGCACATGTTCTGTATTGATCCAAGTGGGAAGGGTTGGAAGAAAGGTGGAGGAGGAACTGTGGGAAGGAAAGTACAGGAAGAGAGGGAGAAGAAGGGGGTTCTGAAAAGCTAACAGCTGCAAGAGTTGGCGGAGTGTCTTAATTTTCTTTATCACATCCTCACTGCTGGGTGTGCACGTACACATGTTTTCCAAAAGCAGAATATGAAACATTCAAAGTTTGCATGGCCTAGATTTAGTCTTTTAACTTTTTTCCAAGTCAGTCCACAAACATGAAAGGTTGAGAAAACTGTTTAAACACAGCTTGTTTAGGGATTGATAGGACTGTTTTTGTTGTTTTTGGAGGAGGGAGGATTGGCTGTGTTTGTGAACTACTGGAATTACAAAGATTGAACCTGTTCTCATCAAATGGGGACGATTAGGAAAGAAAGATTAGAGGAGCATGCTGACATAGATTTTAATAATTCCCCCATAGAGTAGCAGGTGCAAGTCATACACAGGTGCTACTTTTATTAGATCCAAGCGTTGTATCCTAGCAACCTGGCTGAGGGAATTGGTTAGTGCCCCGCCCCTGCCCCAGGGGCTGCTGGGATTGAGATTCTGATTACGGCTTTAGTCCAGTTGGAGAGAGGATTGCAAATCATCAGTGCAGCTCTTCAGAGTTGTGGGAACCTGGCAGCTCTTGAGCCTTGAGGGTCCAAATCCAAACCCGGTGATGATTCAAGAGACCTTGATGACTCAGCAGGCTACATCTTATTTGCCTCATGGCCTGATGATCATGTGCTCTGTGGAGGATTCACAAAGCCAGGAGAGAGAATTCAGAGCATGTTGGAGCATATTCTTACACAGCGGGGGGCTTTAATTGTGAAAGGTCTGTGAACTTGTGTTTGTTGAAAAGCCTTTGAGCATAGGACTTTGTGTGTATTTCAGCATGTGAATATGAAGCTATGCATGTGAGTGTGTACTCTCCTGAGAGCAGTGCGCATTTATTATTTTTAATGTGATTCCTGAATCACAGCACAAAGCTGCTAATGAAGTTTGCTGGGTGTCTGGCTTGCAGTAGTCTACGCCTGCTGTTTACTGGCTTCCTCCACCCAATTTTCACTCTTTCTCCCACGGTTTCTCATGGGCTACATGGCGAAAACTACAGAGATGCACCAATGATATCACCAAGAGAAGAGGAATGATAATAAAAGGAATCAGGTTGGTATGAAGAAAGGGAGCCAAGCTTGAGGAGACAAAATAGAAGTTAAATGGGCAGTGATGATAGAAGGACAAAGGGAAATAGAAGATGTGAAGCAGATGCCAGACAGTCATTGTTCGTGAAGGGCTACATGATGAGGAGTGTGGGATAATGAGTGAGAGAAGAAGCAAAGAAGGGAATTTGATAATATGCTGACCCACTTTGCTGACACCACCCAGAGATTCCAACCAGTGCTGCAATAAATAACACATAGCAGGCCAGAGGAGCTTAACAGCTGCCTGGTGGCAGCCTGTCCCTCCACTGCCCCCTCAGCCTTTGTCACTACTTGCCCTGCAGCCTCCACCCATAACCTCACCGCTCTGGCCATCGCTCCTGCCTCTCATACAGTACATTTATGCACCCTAAAGCACTGTGGGCTTTTTGCATGCAAGTTGATGTATGTTAGGCAGACAGCGGCTTATCCTGGATTGGCCTGTGATAGGCTAAGTGGAAGCTTGGCCGTGGCAATGCAAACTGATGCACATGTTTACATGGAAGAACATGTACAGTGACAAAAATTCTCCAGTGGCCAACAGAGGAAAGAAGTTAAAAGGAAAGAATCAAAAAGGAGGGGCGAAAATGAAAGTGATGAAGAAATGAAGATAGACACACAGTGTGTGTTAAAGTATTTATATCCATTTTGTGCAGCTTCATGATACAAAGATTAATAAAATATATTAATGCAGTGTGCTGTAAAAAAAGGCTGGGCTGTTTCAGTTGTCAGAAACAGTGATTAGGCATTGGATGTGCAGTAGCTCAGCATTTTTGTCGCGGCTTAAAGTCTGTCTGGCAAGTAAACTGTCAACACTGTTACATTAGAGAACTATTGATCTGCACTGTTTTATGTATCTGAGTCTCTTGTGAACAGAAAGGCACATTCATCAGTGCTTATGACAGAGAAACACCTGTAGGCAGATTAATTTCAAGTATTTATTGGCAACCACACATATGATGAAAATGTATGAGGATATTTGAACAAAGCATGTGGACACCCACAATCACTCAGAAGTGATTCATGGATATCTCATTCCAAATCCATGGCATTAATATACTGCTACTTGCAAACAGTCTGCTTGCTTCTTTGAAGGCTTTTCAGAAGTTGATTGCAAAGGTGTTATGCTGTTGTGGTCAGAGCTCATTTATGCCACACATATGGGAAATCATTTCTCTATAGACCCTGCTTTGTTCAGAGGACCATTCTCTTTTTGAGGAGACCGTCCTATAAAAAATTATTCTATATGTCATTTTTGTCAGCAGGTTTTTACAATCAACAGTTGTGTAATATACTTTGGCAACCTCTAGTGACACAAGCAAAGGAAGAAGTTAGGAGACATAGAACAGAGGCAGAAAATCTGCATTAGGAGGAGGCTGGGGTGGATGGCTTGGTACATAAAACACTGGCTTTTGTTGGACGTGGTTTGATTCCAATGGGTAATTGTAGTAGCCCTGTAAAAGGGGTATTTATGTAAGACATACACACACACAAACGTTCCTCAGCTCATGTGTGTAATGACTGAAAGGAGCGAGCAATGTGTCCTTTTACATACTGTAGCTTAACAGTTGTAGTCTCCCCCTGCTGGAACCCTCCAGTAACTACATCTATTCCCAGTAAGTGTTGGTGTTAGAATAACACTGACACAAATCAAAAGAAAACATAAAAATACTGTGCTCCCAGTGATGCAACTGCCACTAACCCTCGTAAACATAAGATATGATGCGGTATGAAAATACTCTTAGTATTTGACCATTAAGTGTTCCGTCACTGCTGGATCTGACTTTATTCCATCCATCACATAATGGTGGTTTTCACCTAACCAAGTAGTTTTTGTGACATAATGGATCATTTATGGGTTGTGTAGGTTTGAGGACTTATTGTTTTGCAACAGGACTGGGTCTGGCCCAAACTGTTCCAACAAAGTTGAAAGCGCACTAATGTGTGTCATGCTGTAACATTAAGATTTCCCTTACTGGGAATTAAGCCCAAACCATGAAAAACAGCACCATCAAATGTAGAGTAGGCTGTCTTCATATTGTATGTATTCAACACTGTGATGTACATTAAAATGTACTTTGTCAAGCCACCTACAATACAGGGAGAGTCTGAGTTTGCAGTTGCTTCTGCATTGAATTTGTCATCAAAAACAAAGGTGAGTGTAGTGAACTGTACCTCAGAGGCTTGTTCAAAGCAAAACCTGGACTTGTGTATGTACACGCATGTGTGGGTGCTGGATGGACGTCTGAAGCCACTTGTCCTTGGAAGGGCGTTTAGTGCTGGTGCTAGCAATCAATCAATAAACAGTGCTGTGTGAAGGGATCATGAAGACATGGTCCTGACTCTCTCTCTCCATCACGGGAAGGCTGCCCCATTTCTAGAGCACACAGAGGTGATCGTAACATGAGAGCAGATAACACTTTTATGGGTATGAGTTTTTCTATTGCACAAAAGCAGTGGACGTAGCACAAATTTTAAGACACATTCTCTCTTGTATCATCATTAAAGTGAAACTTATCACCTGCTAATTCACCTGTAGTTGAGTCCTGAGTGTTTGCGTCCAAGTCACCAAAGAGTAATCCGAGTCGAGTCTGAGTTGAGTCCCCGTTACCCGAGTTAGCGTCATCAAGGTCTACATTAAACACAACTGACACAGCTCTCACCATTTTATATTCCAAAATTTCTAACAGTGTATTGCAGAGGTCACACTAGATGTTCTAAGTGTCGTTCTAAACTTTTGTCATAATTTCAATTGATTTTTTATTTTTTAATAAGACACATTTAATAGCCTTTTTTCATTCATTCATTTTTATTTAAATTAATATATGGAACAAGCCAATGTGCAGCCACTTTTCATATCAACACCACATCAAGCACATGACTTTTTTCTTTTTTTTTGGCAATGACAGCAAAGGCCACTAAAAATACTACGGCCATTGTGCATAAACAAGCAAATATGAACATTAAACATTAAAATATGAACAACCCATTCACAAGAAGGTAGGCTAACTGAATTGAGCTCAGCTGATCTACTGTAGCCTGGCCTGCTGCAGAGGTGAGTGTCACTTGGTTTCTCATGGCCCTTAAAATTTTGATCCCAAAGCTGTATCTGTGCTCTGCTGCTGCACTGGAGACTGGACTTGCCAGATCCATTTCAGCCAAAGTTCTGAAGTTGGGAATCATTTCTTTCTGGAAGTGATTAGAAGTTTCTCTGAATGTGAGATTTCCCGATCCTTGTGCATTCATTTCACCAGATCCACTGCATGTGCTCCTTCTGCACAAGAGGCACAGCTGCACCCCTCTGTGATCCATAGGGGTCACAGATGCGCTCCGTTGCCTCCAGTCCATGGCTCTTCAACAGGCTGTCAGCTCCCAGATAGCAAGGTGCATTGAGTAAGTTTCAGTTGTTCTTCATCCAACACATCAGTTCCTCTTTATTTACCTGGTTTATCAATGCCATAGCAACCATTTGGGCTTTTAATAGCCTATAAGCTAACTTTAAGGTAGTGTAGTGCCCCAGATAGCAGCAGACTCCAAAGCAGATCTGTCGCCAGATCCGCCAAAATAGTTTCACTCATTTTGGGTCCTGTCCAGCATTTGTTAAAGTGCTTTGGCCAGTGCATAAAAGCGCTATATAAATACAGTCCATTTTACCTTTTTTGTTTGTTTAGCTGAGGTTATCGTAACTTACTAAATTTTACCATGTAAGCTAATGTTACATGGTACTGCATGGGGCATGACCATGAAAGAGGGGTGACAACGCCTAATGCTCTGTTAGACAAGCTGCAACCACCAGTAACTACCTTACTTGTATTAAAATGTCTGTATTTGGCAGTAATGGGAATTTGCTGGAACAAGTAATGAAATAAATTCCATTATCACATTGCCATCACCCTTCCTGCAGCTGGAGTAAAGCCAGATTCAGTGGTTTAAACTTAAACCTGTTTGTAATGTTCCTGGATGCTTCTCCAATCATATAATAATCAGTATTTTAATCTTTATTTTAAAAGTCCTTTTTAAACATGAAGTTTACCGGCAGCACATTAAAAAAACAACAGTAATACAAGCAAATACAAACTCATGAGTAAGGAAAGATTTTAAGTTGACCAAAATAATTCAGGTAAAGTCAGTTACAGTCTGATAAAATCAGGATGAGCTCTCTTTTGAAAAGTGTCCCTTAAGAAAATCTCTAAATGAAGGTTCTGACCCAGACATGTTACAGGTTGTTTTTGTTGTTGTCTGACCTTTTGTCATGTTTATGTAAAGCACTTTGAGTTGAATGAATGGTGCTATAGAAATAAAGCTTGATTTAATTTGATATAAACCCTTTTAAGGACAATCTTGACACAATGCGCATAATCTAAATAAATAACAGAATTTCCTGCCAAGACACTCTGCCATCCATTTTCTCAGTGATTACTAACCTCTGTGATTACATTAACACAATGTATAGAAATACAGTAGGCAATTTGAGACACTGTAATGCTGAGCAGAAGTGCTAAAGACATTCTCCATGGTATTAGAATCTGTTTTTGTTAGATTAGAAAAAAAGAGCGGTGAACAGAGATAAGAAGATGCAGTTCTGGTGAGAGAAAAGAAGATTGGAGTGACGCTTCTGTGAAATGTCAAGCATGAAAAAGCTGGGCGTGCCTTTAATTAGTCCGCATTAAACCTTAGTAGACCTGTGGTCAGTGGCCCACACATAGGAGCATCATCAAATGCAAAACCACTCCACGATGATTGAATGGACTGATTAGGTCACGTAAACACAGCGTTCACTGCAACACTGTTAATTTACTAAAAACATTGCTGTACGACTGCTCAGCCCCGAGTGGCTGGCTACAGCTGAGTCTTTACTGCTTACATCTGGATTGTTGTCAGCTTTCATCGCTGCTGTCATAATATCTGATCATATTAAATAAATATCTTCAGATCATAACTTCTTTAGTGTGTGTGTGTAAGAGAGAGAGAGAAACAAACAGATAATGCAGTTTTATGCAACATTGCTCTCAATTGTACTCTTTGGCAATTCCCTGTCAGCACCGGGCTACAAAACATCAAAATGATTTTATCTAAACCACTATGGTGCAATCAGTAATAAATTACCCTTTAAATGTAAATTTAAAAAAAGGAAATGAAAGCTTTCAAGCTCACATTTTATATGGTGCATTGTTTATGGCTTGGATTCCTAGTAGGAAGTATAAAAGAGCTTGGCATGTCTTACTCTTCTCAGCAGAGTTTTGTGGAAACATAAATCATCTGCTGTGTCTACACCTCAGTGATGGATGGCTAGAAAAAAACAAAGGGCAGCCAACACACCATCACATTTGATCTATACCTTCCTACTGAATCTTAGAAGTTATATATAGATGTGACTCTTTTTCAGTTTCCCTGTTCATTGAAGGAGATACAGGTAATTTTAAGACTGTATATGCATTGCAACACACTGCCCTGATGGGCTAGCTCAGGGCGGGAGATAAAGTGGATACAGATAACATGGCTGGCTGCACTGGAGGTGAAACACTGGGAGAGAGTGGTGTCAGGTGACCCACAGTCATCAGAAGGCCATAGAGCTAGAGAGTGATAAATGACGCCCTGCCAAATGTTTAATGCAGCATAGTTCCTAGATAGCTGTTCTCTGATGTATGTTCTAATGTATTTCTTAAATGGCATTTTGTTTCTTTCATCACTATCATAAAGGTGTTTAATGAGGACAGTACGCAGCAACTGCTGACAGTGTGTAAGGTTGTCTGGGCTGTGGAAAGTGCAGCTGAGGAAGAGGGCTCGTAGAGAAAAAGACTTGGACAGCTTTATTGTTTACTCCACACAGCAGGGAAATGATGCACAGCCTCTTGGATCAATCAGGACAACGATACCTCATCCTGTGATTTGTAAATTGTTAAAGGTTGACCTTTTACGGTACTCATCAGGCCAATCAGTGTGTTTCTTAAATGTCAAAATGCATCACTTCACTACCTTTTATAAAGACTTTATTCATCTTGTAGTGCTGATATCAATACCAATTTTGACCAGAATTGTCTCATTTTACCATTTAAGAATATTCCTCCAACTTTTACCAGCTGACTATGAGGAGTTTTTATATGAGCATGTGACATGTGACCACTTTCTAATAAGTCACACTTTATAAATCCTTTTCTATTTATCAATTGCATTATTTGTTGTTAATGCACAATTTACAGTTATTTTATAGGTCTATCCAACCATACATAAGAATATCTTTTCATGGTGCTAGGCTCTAAAAAGTCCTTCTGGCTGCTATGACAGTTTTAGCTCTTCATGGCAGAAGGAAGACTGTAGTGGACCACTTCTGAAAAAACCTTTGCAGAATCAAACCAATTCAAAATCATTTCATTAAGAACTTATTAACATGCATATCTACACTTTGTATCTTATTAGAAGTGTGAAACACACATTAGCATTATTTGTAACTCAAATAGGATAAGGGATAATCACCTTTATTGGCCAAGTATGTTACATGCAAGGAATTTGTTTCTGGTACAGAACCGATGGCAGCCATCTGCGGCTGGGGGGGGGGGGGGTGTGGGGGGGGGGTTCTGTGTCTTGCCCAAGGACACTTCGACATGTGAGCTACAGGCACTGAGATTCGAACCTTCAACCTTCCAGATGGAGACAACTGCTCTACCTGCCACACTGTCCCACTGTCGCCTCCCCCAGGTGCTCTGGCTTCCTCCCACAGTCCAAAGACATGCAGCTTAGGTTGAGTGACGACTCTAAACTGCCTGTAGGAGTGTGTGTGAGTGTGTGTGGTTGTTTGTTTCTAAGTGTCAGCCCTGTGATAGACTGGAGACCTGTTCAGGATGTAGCCTGCCTCTCACCCAGTGTCAGCGAGGACAGGGTCCTGCCCCCCACGACCCTCTTCAGGATAAGCCTAATAGATAATGAATGGATGGATGAATGGATGGAATACATCGTGAGCAGGTGGAGTGAGGCTGGCTTTATCTAAGTCCAATCAAACCAACATCCCTTTTAGTGTTCAGTTCTGCACGTATTGGCATTGTGCACAGGTACCTCATGCACATTTACTTATTATGTATACTGTATACCTGGCACACGTATATACAGTATATATATATATATAAATTGTATATATACTGTGGCCGGATGCAGCATATTCATATACATAGTAGTTCATTAGTGTTATTTAAAAATAATCTTCATAATATGCAATAACTTTTTCAAAATGAATTTCAGCAGATCAGTTGTGGATTTGAAGGTTAACTTTAAGTTAGTCTGGCCATTAAAATACATGTGGGTACCTGAACTGATGCTTCCCAGCCTGCATGCTTGTCAAGAAAATTGTAAACGCACCTGCCAATGCACTAAGAGGTGGTCTGAGCAGGTGTTATTGTTATTGCTATTTCAGGTTAAAATGAGCACTTTGCTGCCTAATTATTATACACATGGCCTCAGCTGCGCTTCTTCTCCCACCTCGGCATTAGCGCATTCATTCATGGCAGAAAAGTACTAAACACACCAATGTGCGAAAAAGTAGGCATGTGCCTGAGCAAAACTGCATAACAACTGCGAATGAGGCGATGCAGAAATTGTGCTGGCAGAGAAAAAAGACCCTCAAGTTAAACATACTAAGAAGGTGCTGGGCGGGTGGATGGGTCCAACAAAGACTTGATTTTCATGCAGACACCTGGAGATTATGTTCCATGTCTAAAGTTGTACTTTTCATGTGGGAATTTTTTTTTTTTATTGCGTGTTTTAACCACAGCCAGGGTCTTATCCTTATTCTTAACCATGTAGTTTCTGTGCCTTTTTCTCTGTCATGTCACAATTTTCAATCCAGAAAACAAGCAAACGATTTTGGAAGTGTTATTGTGATACTGTTGAAATTTTTGTTATTATGTTAATATTTAGTTATTATGTATTTTGCTGTGAGACTGGGTTGAATGTGTTCTCATCAGTGTTTCTAATTGATCTGTAAAGCTTCTGTAAACTACTAATAAAGTTATTTGTTTCAACTTGGATACCCTTTATAAACCAGGCCTTATCAGAAAATAATACCAATATATAAATTATATGTAACTTAAATGCACCCACATTACTGTGTCAGGTATGATGTTTACATATTTAAAGTACATAAAGTACTGATAAATTATAGTTGTCCAAAAGATATATATTACAATTTGAATAAACAGCCACAAATACAGACACAAACCACACCTCAGGGACTCACTGGTTGCTTGTGTTGTGAGCCGTTGTTCTCAAACAGCTGGCTAAAGTCATTCTGAGAAATAACTGACTGAAGGAGAAGTTGATGAGGCAAGTTGAAACAAAGTGGGCACAGCAAAAAGGGGAAATTACCATATTTCATCCCAAATTGAACATCACAACTTGATGATGTTTAACAGTGTAAAAGCATGTGTTTTTCCTCTTACTGTAAGATGGTGTGGTAATGAACGGCAGAGACACAACGTGACATAGAGACTAAGCATGCCCTTGTCAGTCTCATTGTCACTGATAAATTAAAACAAAACACCCTCCTCTCACTTCATTTCCATTAAAACACAGCAGCACTGTGTCATGAATAAATAATTTTTCCACCAACCACTGACCATGGTCATCTTAAATAATTCATATATACTGTATTGTCAAATAAACCTTTAATGCCCCAACATGAGGAGAAGGTGTATAGCTCTTCACCACTACTGGCTAAATGCTGAATACAGTACACAGTGACATGCTGTGCCAGAGACTGGTCCATAGGGAGAACTGGTGCTCTTTATTTGGTGAGGCCAGTGCACACACACCCGGCTCCTTGGGGGCTGCTGGATCAGGTTTGGTTTCTCCTCCTCATGCTGGAGGCGATTCACCATCTCTCTCTGACTTTAGAGGTTACTTCTGCTGCATCAGTGTGGATGAAGGCGTTTGGAAAGATTTTGGCTCTGAAAAAGGAAGGTCTAATCAAGATTCCTCATTTCAGTATATGACTCAGACTTTTGATTGTGATATTAGCTTTGAGCTTCTTGGCATTGGCTGACTGTGGAGCTGATCACTTTTACGCTCCTCTTCATTAAAACATCATACAATCTCCTACTTGCTTTAATGTATTTATAAATGAATGCTCTGTGCACCTATACAGGAATAACAGACCAAATTTAAAATACAAACATACTGTTAAAATAAAGATATTTTCTGCAATGAACACTTCACCCTCTGTCAGTCTTCTAAAGTGAAATTCACTGTATTTGAAATAATTAAGCTGAGTCACACTGCACAGTTTGCTGTCAAGAAATTCTAGTGTTTGAGGAAAAAAGAAACAAATAAATAAAGGTTCACTGTTTTTGCAGATGAATCCGCACATAGACACAGCATACCACAGAAACATAAAAAGCCAATAATATTAAATATACCAAAATATATCAAATTCATCCCACATTTGACCAGTTTATCCCTTTTAAGATGGTGCAGACATGAAAATACACGTCACATCAATCTGCTAATATCTGCTAATAATTGCAGACACTTCATTCAAAAAAAAAAACTATGCAGAAACACTGGCGTAACCCTTTTGCTGAAATGTATTTCCACTCCCTGCAGTATTGTACATATTGGATAGTCTCATGTTAGACATGTACTGCACCATTGTCATATACTGTAGCTTTAATGATAACCATGTCTCTCCCTAGTATTATTATTAATTGACCAATTAGTATAAACATACCAGTACATATGACAAAATTACAAGCCGCTACTGTCACTACAGTTTCCTTTACATCAACATCACAGACTGCGATTGCTGTCAGAAACCCATTAAAAGCAGCTCACAGAGACATAAGGTGTTGCTGGAACTAATGCAAGCCATATACTGAATACACATGCAAGGTATATTTCTTTGCATGATTCATGTAAGTTCAGCATCACTGGTTGTATTCTGCCAGAGCTGAACTGCCGTACACAAGCTTTTCAACACGAGGTGTTACATCAGTCTGAGCTGCAGTGTGTGTCTCAAAGCCATTTCTAATTAATTTCTAACAGCAGTTGAAAGCTTTTGACTGGCAAGGCTGCAGTCAAAAAAACAAAATGGCAAGTTCTCAACACTGGAAAATGCAGTACATGAGTGGGTTTAGTTCTCCATGAGCGACAGGACAGGACAGGACAAACAACATGAAACCCACCCTGGGAGAAATAGCAATGCTGTGCAGCCAACAATCCAGCTATTGTTAATGTTAACACCTCCAAAGCACTGGTCTGCAGTCATACAATAAATACTTCTAGGGGTCATGCCATTTCATGGCTTTACACAGCACTGGTGGACTCTGTAGTCACTGGGATGTGAAGCTCCCCTCAGGGACTAAAAAGAAAAAGCCTGTGGTAACTGCAATGCCCCCCTCTTGTTCTAATGGACTTATGAGAGTGTAGCACCGGCCAGGCATAGGAGGCAAAGGGTGGCAGAGTATAAGGCTCCTTGTAAGCCACTTAATGGCCTCTCACCCTTGGAGACCTCCCCTCGATTTTTATGGCAGATTTTTGCTTGTGCAGTGCGCAAAGGTTAATGTAGCAGGTGGTGGACTGAGAGTGCATGATATGACATGATACATAGTTATGGAATGGGGATTAGGGACAGAAAGCAGTGCCTTCGGGTGGAAAAAGAAGCAGAGAAGAGATAGTAAAATTCTTTCCACTGTTTTGGCTGCTTGTCATAGTGTTAATGTGAGTCTTAATGAGAAGCATTAGGCAGATAACAAAATCTGATTATTGCGTCAGGTGACCTGGAGCAGACTAAAATGTGTCCGCTCTGAGAATAGTGAAGGGAGTGTGTGGTTGGGGGGTAAGAATAGCGAAATTATACAATATCATTGCACATGCTGTCAATTCACATAACTGTATCATACAAGTTCCAGGTGTAAACATGTCTGTGAGAGGAAGGGCAAGCAAGCTTAGTCAGCTGTTTCTGACTAAATAAATGTTTAAAAATGGCAGGCGGCACAATGAGAGCAACAAACAAAGGAGGTGCATCAGTGCCTACAAGAAAGGCACTGCTGAGAATTTAACCTTAAATTTACACATAACTGTAAAATGAATATTTTTTATATTTAAAATATACATTTAGCAAAACAATAATACTTTGGCCCTATGATTCAGTGTTTGAAATGTTTGGCTTGTGTGTCTAAACGTTAAATAGTATGAAAACGTGTTCACTGTTTTTACAAAAAACAAAGATAATCAAATAGAACTGTACAGTCTTCCTTTGCAGCTGGTTTTTATCTGTTAATTTACTTTACACACTCAAGCCTTGCTTTTTAATATTATCCCACTGTTATTTATTGACACAGTAGTGCACAGTAGAGGTATTTATGTCACTAAAGAACTAACTCCTTCTGGAGACTCAAAAGGTGGTGCACGCTTTTTTTCACATGCAGTATGCAGTAGTATTCCCACAAACCTGTAAATAGACTGAAGTGTGAAAATGGTGCCATTCCTCTTTAAGTCCACTGTGTGTTGAATTTGACAAACCGTCCATGCGTTGTCACGAAAACGACACAGCAATGCATGTCGCTCCAAATACAAAGTTGACCCTTTTGATGCATCTAAGTGTTGAACTTTCATTTCAGATTTGAAGACACTCTAGAGATTTGTTATCAGCCTGTGTGGAATTATGTTCTGAACAAGTTTTCTTGAACATCTCATTGTATAAATTTTAAAACTTTGCATGAAAAATCACAACTGGTGTCTACGCACGTTGTTTCCACTGACACTTGAAAAATGAAATGTTGAAGTTGTGTTAGCTTGAGACATGGGGTATGATGATAATAAGCCCAAGTGCACCGTCAGTGTATCTAAATATAAATATTTCTATAGTGTCTCCATGTGCTCATACATTTATGTATGTGTTCAAGGTCACTTGTAGGCCTGGCTAACGCTGGACGACTGAGCAGAAGGCAGCAGTGTCTGACAGCAGTAGTCTGCAGCTTTAACTAATTCCAGCTCTCCTGTCATGCTTAAATACCTTTTCCATGTAGCTCCCCTTCATTCAGGAAACACTTCAAAGGGAAGAACAGAAAACCATAGATGGAACACATTTAAATGCACTCCTTTTTTCTTTTCACCCCACTAATCTGTAGCATTATCCTCAAATAGTGCAGAGTTTTCAACCTCCTCTCTTACTGTACAAGTGTAAAAATAATGAGTATTTGCTGAGCTGCATTTTAACATTGCCTCTTACTTGTCAAGACCATTTGAGTTTGCAAAAAGTTAAGTTTTCATAATCTTGTGTTTTCTACAGATTGTAGCTGGCAGGTTTTTCGCTTTAGCGGCTGTTAGTGAGCACATTTACACTGCAGATGCCCTGTAGGTCCGCTCATTTATCTTCATTTCATTAAAATAAACTCCAGTGTATTTGTATGGATTAGGGTCATGCTGTTAACTTCAGACAAATTTAACCCTCATGGAGTCTTAACATTTTGTATACTCCCCTTGTCCTAAGGATCACCTTCCCTAAACCCATAAAATGAAGCAGCTTAATTGAAATGTAAATTTAAATCTATTTTGCATGAGGTAACAACCTGTGATTCATCACAAACTTTGTTAATATCTGGGTTTTTCCTCTACTGTCATGATTCGGTTCCGCTGCTTCCTGTCCGGCTTTTATTTTGACATTACTTCCTGTTTTTGTTTCACCTTAGTTTTGGTCTTTTTACATTCTTCATCACTCACATTGGTTTCACCTGTTTCGTTATTGTTTACACCTCTATTTAGGCAGCATCCTCCTAACAGGACGCTGCCAGATTGTTCTAGACCCCAGCTCTGACTCTCCAGCTTTCCTTCGGTTTTGGTATTTTGTGTTTAATTGAGTTCACCTAACACTTTTCGGCCGCATTGCGCGACGTTTCTGACATCCTCACAGTAAAGAAAGACTGCATTTAATCAGTGGACGCCACTCATTTTTATTATAACACACCTTTCATAATTGCTTTCAATGCTAAAGTAGAGGTTTATCATCACTATTATTATTGTTAAAGGTACTACATAGCAAGAGATAGCACTTGTATAGCCTAGGAAAGTCACATAAATGTGCAGAAGTAGTTCTGAATGCATTTTACTGAATAACATTCTTACCATTTTACTTTTTTGGCAACATGGTAATATATAAAATGTATTATTAAAAATGTATTATATAGTACATACATATTATATAGTACATATTATATAGTAACATACAGTACAATGATACATTTAACTACAGAATACTAGTTTTTGATATAAAACAAAAACATGAAGAACATGTGCAGCACACAGTATTTGTTTTGCAGTCCTTCTTTAGGAGGCAGAATTAGCATCTCTTGCTCTCGCCTGACCCAGCTGCAGCCTGAGGTGGATCAGGACAAGATTCAGCCCTCTGAACAGATTTCACAAGAGCTCCAGATGCTGATATGTGGGGGAGACAATCCCTTCTTTGAATGTGTGTAGTTACAAGTGTCTTTTCCCAGCTGCTCCTCTTGTTCCATCCAGGTAGGGTTGGTCTTGTTCTGGCATATACTGCCAGAAAGGCCAGCGACCTTTTGACAAAAAGGTCGCTGTCAGTCATTAATAGCATCTGTGTCATAAACAATCACATAAATCAATGATATTACTCAGTACATAACAAAATAAACAGTAAAAATTACTTGCATTACAGACATGAAAATAAACATTTACCTCTGAATGGAGGCAGTTGCTCATTCACTGTTACTTAAGGCCCAGGGTTGTAAAGGTATAGCAGACATTCCACCCAATTCTCCCAGACCTCTCTTATGGCTGCCAGTTTGTTTGCTATGTCTTGCAGGTGTTGACTCATGGTTATCAAATCGTAACATTCTTAAATTCAAAGACTTCAGTGGCATCATGGCATGGAAAATCACCTTTAAACTCTCTGCATCCCAGTGACTATATGCAGCCTCACCTCAGGACCTACACACACCAGCTAAGATTAGCAGCCCTATGTAGCGCATGTAGGCCAATCTCATCTATCCTTTTTCAGTTGTCTCCATATTTACTGAATCCCTCCAAATTTGTGTGTCTGTGGTTTTTGTGGTGTGTAAATTATTTCAATTACCAATTAAAAATGACCCTAACATGATCTTTGTACCCTGGTGTTATACAGCTTTCATTAAAATATGAACAAAGGCAATGTTTCACTTTTTCTTATGTTGAGGTCACTGGCGGGCCATTTTTGACCCTTAAGACCACACAAGGTTAATTTTGTCAAACTTTTTTCTGGGAGACTTGAGCTGACTTTGTTTGTGCTAAGTGATAAGGAAACTTTCCATCTTGGTCGCCATATGAGTTCATTCAGATGAAACAGCAGGCTGTGAAGATGCTTGTCCTGTAAATACCTGTCCTCTCTTTTTCTCTGCAGAGTAGGAATACCTCACAGTGTTGGCCTGCTGCCCTCGCTGGGAGCACCTTCTAACACTCTCAGCTCTGTTGTGGACATGAGAAGACTAATTCAAGGGTTCCTTCAGCGGTTTAGGATAGTTACTGTAGGACATTTTATGTCTCCCTTTGCTGTGAGCAGAACCCATAATTCAGAGCTACTCAGTACATCTTATATTTTTAATTCAGTTTTTTTTTTCATTTGCCCACCCCCAACATCCATCCCTCCATGACTCAGAGCTTGTTCGCAGGGTGATCGTCCTTCTTTATCATCTCCCCATCAAACTGGACTCACCCTACAGGCCCTGTAGGGTGCCTGTTTCAGCCTTCCTGATAGTCGAGTGACCTTAGTGGAGCTGGACCTGTACTGTCACCCCATGAGCAGCTGCTGACTCTGATGCACTGCAGTAGGTCAGGCTGAATGTGGATCTTAGTATGGACTCCCTCGGTGATCTTTCCCACTGTAGCTGGATGTAGACAGGGAATATATATAATGTATATATATTCTTAAGTTCCCTAGCCTTGGTCACATTTTTCAAAACAAGCATTCATCAAAACACACATGGGTTCACTTTGCATCTTGTTTTTTCCAAGGTGAAGTATGGACATGTGTAAACGAGCTAGTTTGATTTCTAGTGAAAGTTGTTTTTTTTCTGTTGCTCTCTGACCTCTGTTTGTCCTGGCATTTACTTTGTCCATATGCAGATAAAGGAGCCAAAACACTGCGCCAGGGAGATGCTGAGTTAATGATGCAAGAAACTCTGGCTGGAGCTACAAGCCTACCACAGTGGACACTGCATAGACAGATTGTCACATGTAGATGTGGTCACCGAATCACTGTGGCTTACCAAACTCAGTCCTATTTCATACCTTGCCAAAAAAGCCTTATGGCTTATCTTTCATATTTTCATTTCACTGAATTAATTCCTCCACTTGCCTTTTGCTTTGCGGTGTGCACACATATTCATTTATTTACAATGGAATGAGTATCATAGTAAGCGGATGCTTCGTCATTGTCATTCAGCTGGAGATAGCGGACGTACTTAACAAGCAAAAGCTCATTAGATTAATTTTGTTTTCCTTTTTTTCTAGCATCCTGCTTTGTCCCCATGCATGTCTGAAATACAGTATGAACACAAAATGACTCTGATGCACCATATCATGACTTTTGAGCTGACACCGTGTCACTAATAATAATGGCATTATGCTAAAGATTAGGGAGTTAAGCCATTTGTTGCCACTGCAAAGCCTTCATGATGATGTTTTTCACTTTTGCTGTAGCAATTGTGGAAATGGTTGTGTAGAGGTTTCTGGCTCATTTTTCTTTTTTCCATTCTTGTATCCAGTAATCTATTCATCTACTACTCGGTGATTTTTTAAACAGCTATAGTGCCTGTAGGGAGAAGACCAGATGTTCTTTTACCAACAACTTCTAGACTTCTGAATGTGTTTTTCTTTTCAGCTGGTGTCCACACATCATCATGCAGATTGAGGCTCAAGTGTGGGTCCTCACTCCAAACCTCATCACTGCTATCTCACTGTTTCCATCCATTCAATTTTTATAGATGACCCTTTCAAACAAATTGAAGTAAATTAAGAACCTTGTGGCCCACACATCCTTACCTCACAGTATACAATATATCCCAACACCTGCAACAACTGTAGCTGATACCCACCATTCATCCCATCATCCAGGTCACATGATCTATGTCACACATAAGTAAGACCTCTGGTGGATAAAGAAACCAGAAATGTCACAATTTTAGGTGCCAATGCTCATCATAACTAAGCATACTTGGTTGCAAACTGTGGCCACTACACACTGAAGATCAAGGTCCACTTAAGTCTAAGGGTGGCATCGTCTGCAAACAGCCATCCCAGTTCTCAAAATCTCACTAAACATGACATCTTATCCAACAGCGTCACAGTCTGGAGTAATTTCAGTTGTCTGGGGCACCAAATGACCACCTGTCAAAGGATTTAACAGTTTACAAATCCACAAATCACATACAGTCAGATAGGAAGACACGTTCTCATGGTTTCTCCATTATCCAAAAGACATATTGTATTTTTCTAAGAGACACAACTGAAAGTGTGAGATCCTTGTACCACCTCAGCTGTTTGTTTGTTTGCTTTTTAATGCTAAGGAGCAGTGGTTATACCCTGAGCACCTCATCTTGTCTCTAAGGATCAGTCTTAGCCTTTCAGTCACTAACCAGAGCTTGTAGATAAGATCACCTGGTGAATCGAGAGCTTTACTTTCAGCCTTTTAACTGCAAACTTTGTCTAATACAGTGTTTGCAGAAATGCAAATCCTGGCTAATCTATTTTGCCTTCACTCATGACCAAGACACCAAGCTAATTAAACTCCCCGTGGTTGCCTTTTTCAAAAGTCGACAACCATCACCTGTCTGCACGCCAGAGGCAGAGCTCCCAGACTGAGTATCATTGGCAGGTTGTTTTCCCATTTTCAAAGCATAGGCCTGTCCTCTAAACGGTGTAACTGTGTACTGCTGAATGTGACTGCTGGCTCACCAAACCACTCCTAAATTCCCTGATATAGTGGAGCTCCTGAGTGGTCTGGACACTGATCGTATACATATGAACCCTCAGAATCACAGCCTAATTGCCTTTCTCGTTAAAAATGTGTTGCATCATTGTGATCAGCATCAGGTTTCATATGAAACTGTATTATTGCAGCTCCCATATACTATGCAGAAGAGCTTTTTTTGATTTTCTCATGTCATTTAGCAAGTACATGGTGAAAATGAGGCAGTATTACTTGGTGGTATGCTATGTGCCTTAAACGAATAAGCCTGATTATAGAGGTTTTTCTCCCATGAATGTCAGCTTCACTCAGTGTCCAGTCCCCCACTACTACATCGCCTTGATTGTTAGGAAATTTAATTACAACTCCTGAAAAAAAAAACTTAAATCAAATGGATTATTCACAGTGGCCATGATGCTTTGTTTCAGAATGGGGGGCTTCCAGGAAATTTCCAGAACACTGGTACGATTTGATAGAATCCATTTAGAGACAGGATTTAGACAGAAACGTATCATTAAACAGGCCCATTTTATGCACCGCTGGAATAAGGACTTCATAGCCATTCTGCAGCTATTGGACTGAATTAAAGTACCTCGTGTACAGTAAACATGCCAACCAAGCTCTCATATGAAAGAGATGTCTTCTTTTTAGATTTATTTATTTATTTATTTTTAAATGTGGGTATTGTATGTGGGTTGAAAGGGCTGAAATATGAGCCAGCAAATACACCAAAACAAATGTTATCTTAAATTTCATGAAGAGAAATCACATGGCAGCTACAGCAAGTTGACATTTGACTAGACCTGAACATCTGTCTAAAAGTGAAAAGGCAAAACTCGCTTATCACTGTGTTTGTATGATACAAACAAGTGTCAAAAGAAGAGCATTATTATCTCTTTGTTGCAGGTCACTAAGTTCAGTTTTGATATTTTCACAGGTTCTTTCTCTTTGTTATAGAAACGCCGTGCACATGTGTGAACACATGCACCTCCACGCTCAGGAAGTGAAAGATAAATGTTGTTAATAATGCATCGTTCAGCAGAGGTGTTGAAACTGGTGTCAAGATGAAATGGGTCATTGGTGTTTGCAGGTTCAGATGTGTTGATGGAATATCTCACTTTCAAGTGTGCTGTTCTCAATCACAGTCTGTCAGTTCTGCTTGAAATGCTGCTCAATATTTGATGAAGTCTCATTAGATCTTGGTAAGCACCCACTGTACTAAGCTGCACAGTCTGTGTGAGATTATCTGCTGTCATTATAAATAATAAAAGGTGAGCTACTCTATTTTTATACTTTGTTTTACGTATGATGGTACACATTTCTCAGTTTATTTCAAGCAATAAAACCTTTGATCTGATCAGTCAGGTTCACTTAAATGTATCAGTTTGCAAATAATTTTCTCAGCCCTCTAAAACACTTGCCTTGTGATGGCTCATCTGCGAGTATCCAAATAGTGGCACAAATCAAAGAAAGCCATTTTGAAAGCTTGGAGGAAGACATTTCAAATCCTGCAGAATGACAAATGTGGTCAATGATGATGAGGCTGAGCTTCAGGCCTATAATCCATTTGTTTCCCAGGTACACTGTGTAGATGCTTTTTTTCATAGCTAGAGAAAACAGATGTTTTTAGGCTTCCTGTTGAAGAACACAAGGGTTTGTCACTCATTAAAAAGTTCCAAAAGCTTAATGTGTTTGAGGACTCAAAGGTTTAGCTGTCACATACACAAGATTCTGAAAATTGTAGGGATATGGCATCTTCATGATCACAACTTGTTTGGTGTAACTGATGATATTCACAGAGTGACTTTCAATAGTGTGTAGTTCATGGCATAACGTACATAAATGCTTTAGACTTGCAAATCCACTAAAATTCAGTTACTTTGTTTAATGCTTATATTCTTTACATCTTTTCCTTTCACTTATTTGACAGTAAGCAGTGAAGCTGATATAACTGCTATGATGTGAGATAATTCAGTGTTAAAATTGCTTTCATCAGAAGCAGAGCTGGCTTTATTTGATTTGGGGTTATCTAATTACTGCCACAGCTGAGTAAGTCTTCCTACCCTGTGGCTGGTCTAAAACATGGGACTTTTAAAGGGGCTTCAAGAGTCAATCTGCATCCTGTCGAATGTTAAAAGTGTGTACAGTGTTTACAGTAACTTGTGGTGGTTGGTTGTACAACTGCATGACTCTTTCATTTCATTTCATTTCATTTCACCATGGCAGCTATCTTTTCCTGTCAAGTGGTTTAGTTGTCAGAACCTAATGTTGTATATACTGATATGAAAGAATGCATGTGGATGACAGATTTTTCACAAAATCAACATGTTGATTTTGCAAACCAACAGAAGCAAATAGTTATCAATAAATAGATTTCTAACAACAGATGGGTCTCCTGGAGAGGAGGAGAAGAACTAGCATGATGAGAGGCTGACGGGGATGAGCTCCTGTGCTGAAAGGAATAATTCTCCTCGTCGCTACATGGCATCATTTAGAGCAGCTGTCAAAAGATGGCCAGTGTAGAGGTAGCTGGGGTCTCACCAACTGCAGGGCTCTCATGATGGTGAGTGATATGAGCTGATTACTTGCTTGTGAGACCAAGAGTACATCAGGTCTCTTATACCTGTCGCTCACAAAGAAGCACAGACTAGCTGAGGTTATCACGGTGTTTGATAGTTTGACAGGACAGGGTGCCATCACCTGCACTCTGTAGTATCTCTCCTCCACTAATTTGGTTAGCTGTTGGATTTTCCTTCTTCTTTTTGTTTTTTTGTACACAGATAATCTCAACCTCTCCATCCAGTGTTCTACACCTGCCCACTTTTAATCATTCCACTTTGACCAGACGGCCATATTTACCTTCCCAGATTTCTTCACTGTGTAGACTCAAGTTGGTAGCAAGTCATACACCTGTCTCTGTTTTTCAGTCCTACTCTTTACATCTGTTACTTCCTGCAACCTGCCATTGAGATTCTGCTCACACTGGCCTGTCTAATTAGAGTGAGGCAGAAGGGAAGGGAAACAAAGGCCTCACCTTTTTGCTTCTCACCACATTTCCTCTCCCTCCTTTCAGTGCCTCTAATTCTTTCTCTCCTCCCTCTCACTCCTCAGTCAGCTGGATCACAGGGAGGTAGTGTTAATTGATTTGTTAAAAGCCATTTAGTTTGTCATGGTGTTTTAAAGACTTCCCTGTGACAAGATGCAACAAGTAAAGTGTTCTTTTTGCTTTTTTTTCTTTTTTGTCAAATGACACAAGTCTGAAAGGTGCAGCGACTCCTCCATATTTGTTTTACCTACACATCTGCAGCGAGTGTTGGCATGGTAGCAGAGATTTGAGTTGATTGCAAGCTGAATAATTTATTTGTTAGGAGTGGCCAGACTAGCTGCTATGGTTCCCTTTACAGCATCTGTTTACTTATTTAAAGTTATACTACATTTCTGGGCTGTCCATACATGAGCCGTCAATGCTGAATCATTCAGAATAAACTCTGCAGCACCTTTTGACATCCTAGCAAATTATCAGCTTGGGGTTCAGATCACTGGGCAGAAAACTGTGAAACCATTTCCCTTATCTCTGCATTACTCTGTTTGTTCTATTTATCTTTGTGTCTGTCTGTACTCTGTGCATTCTCCCGCTGCTGTGAAGACTGATCAATATTTCAGTGAAGTGTCATTTCAGTTGCAGGCCTGTTTATTCCTTTTTCTACATCAAGGATTTGAGATGAGCTGCCTCTGGTGTGTCCATCACTGCAGAAGCATGCACAGAGGTGGACATACTGTATATGTAAGGACATACATCACTTTATCATGCGACCCAGACCCATTTCGCCACCTCAGCTAACACAGCTGGGCCAACAAACCGCTCTCCACAACTCTCCTAATTACCCAGCTGCCCCAGTGAGACACTACCATTTATAATTGAGCCCATGTGACAGGTGGCAGAATTAAAACACCCCAGTGTCCATACACATATGCAGCCACACACAAATTCCATGGCACAAGAAAACATGCATTCCTCCATATGTGTATCTGTCCTGCTGGTGAGCTCACAGCAGTAAGGCTGTGTCTCAGCTGGACTGGTTCTCCCTCAAAGCCTGCAGCCTGTTGCCACATACCCACACTGATCAGTCAATGTTAATAAGAAAATTCAATCACCAGCACATCACACATGGCTTAACCCCCCAGCCTCCCACTAGCTGCAAAAATGGGATGAGGTAAAGAGGAGTCGGCAATAAATAGCACTTATACATATTCAGCATTGTACAGTCATATTTTGGCAGTCCTCAATGAGAAAAGGATGCTGGAACCATTCCTTTGACTGTATGCATCCAAGCAGCCTGCCAAACATGCTTAACAAGCGCTGCAGATGGGAGAATTGTGTTGTTTTGTTAGAGAAAACAGATGTTTTTATGGGTGTCTGGGTTTGGCTGTACTGGGGCTTCCGCCTAATGATCTGCATCAGATTAGGAAGATAACTCATTAAACACAGTGGTTTGTTGCCATGTTCAAATTGACCTCCTTAGCCATGCGCTGGAGTGTAAACCACCTTTTAAAACATTTGCCTTAAGACTGCCAATTCAGACTCATTTTTACAATTGGTTTCTAATTTCGTGCTGCTGATCCTTCATCGCCCCTCACGTAGCCTCTCCTTTTTCCTCCCCACCCCTACTCCCTCGCTCATTAACTGATATTGTCTCATTTTATTAGAGCTATTTTGGACAGGTAAAAAATTTTAGCTTCACATTTTCATTGTATTTCATCACTGTTAATTTCAACTTTTAATGTCACTCATAAAAACCTGCTTCAGTGCCATCTCTTTTTTGGGGCAAAATTCAGACTCTAACCTTTCATTAGCCTGTAGCTGAGGTGGCATTTTAAAAATTGCTTCATTTACCGTGGACTCATTGTTGCTGACGAGCTGGGATAAACACTGTACAGTACTTTTCTGGTTAAGGTGCCTTTTGTCATAACATCACTTCTTCAGATAGTTGTTTCTATAGGACAGAGTTTGTAGGAATTGAGATAAATTAATTTTTAGCAAATGCTTCTCTGTTGCTTGATTGGGATTTTCCTTGTAAGTATTTTCTCTGTGTCAGAGTGTGGGCAGACTCCCCTTACACAAGATGAATGAATCACTTTGAAAAGACTCCGCTTTCAAATTTTACTCTGCTGTTGCTGGTTAGAATTTTAACCAGGCTTTCTCATTCCCAGACATTCTGTTTTGGTACGCCATGAAGTTTTTTACTGGGCCATCTGAAATGGAAGTCAAACACTTGAAATGTTGGAATGGCTCGGGGGCAATATTGAGGCACAAAAGCAAACCAACAGAAGCAAATAGTTTCCTGTCAAGTGGTTTAGTTGTCAGAACTTAATGTTGTATATACTGATATGAAAGAATGCATGTGGATGACACATTTTTTACAAAATCAACATGTTGATTTTGCAAACCAACAGAAGCAAATAGTTATCAATAAATAAATTTCTAACAACAGATGGGTCTCCTGGAGAGGAGGAGAGGAACTAGCATGATGAGAGGGGGACAGGAATGAGCTCCTGTGTTGAAAGGAATAATTCTCCTCGTCACTACATGGCATCATTTAGAACAGCTGTCAAAAGATGGCCAGTGTAGAGGTAGCTGGGGTCTCACCAACTGCAGGGCTCTCATGATGGTGAGTGATATGAGCTGATTACTTGCTTGTGAGACCAAGAGTACATCAGGTCTCTTATACGAAGCATTGTTTCTTTGTGTGTTAATCCCATCCATGTAAAAGATATGCAGGAAGATATGCAAAAAGGGCGGACTTGAAGAAACACATTATTGCGACATGAGATACAGTATCCTTTTTTAGATCCTTCATCAGAAGCAGTCACCAACTGATTTATGATAAAGGGCCATATCAGTTCACAAAAAACACCCCATGAAGGATGGTCTCATGTATCCTCAGCACCATCCAAGGCCCTAATTCCTCAGTCCTCAGAGCCAATATAAGAGACTTGGAACGTCCTCAGTCCTTGATCAACCATAACAACTTCCATGTAGGATGAAGGAACGATCTTATAAGAAACAAGAGATGTACCCTAGTTCACCAAGAAATTTTAAATTGATTTAGAAACTGTGGAGTTTTTCATATAAATATAAATATGTAGCAAAATCATAGCTTTGACTTACACTATAAGACTTATGCTTTTTGTTTTTTATTCTTATTGTTCTTTTGGGGGTTCTGGCTTATAAACATGATTCTGAACTGTTGACATGTTTTAAATGCCTATTACTGAAAATTATGGATTGTGTGTGCACGGCCGTGTGTGCACATGAACGTGCAGGATAACATTTTGCGTGGAATTCATGTATATTGCCTTAAATAAAATGAAAGTGCAGTCAAAATTCTGTCTAGTTTCTCCCATGCTACATGGTTTGTTTTCTAAAATGATCATTTAATTCAGTTAGATTTGTATTAACATAACGTTTTGACATAAACATGATCCTGGTTATGATCCACAATCTCATTTAGCTCAGAATAAAATGAGCTATAATATTAGCATAAATCATAGCATGTTAAGATGTCTTTGTGGTTGAAGGCTTGAGAGCCTTCTCATCCTCAGCTAGTCTGTGCACAGGGGGTCGACCACTGGTGGAGGCAGTGGCCACCTGATTCCCACAGACCCTGCTGCTGCTCTCGCTTGCAGTGACTGCTGTTGCTAACACTAGTGTTAATATTAGCTGCTGTAACTACTTCAGCTGTGGCATTAGCAGCGTTGTTTTCACCTAAAATCTCAGGCAGCTTTAATGTTTTTTTTTTATCTTCTTTGGGATACTTGAAACAAAATCGGATATGTATTGCTTGCTGTTGCTTAGCCTACCACTGTTAGTTGCTAACTGTGGACTGTGGAAAACCTTCCTGAGAGGAAGGCGTTTTCTCAACAAACCATTTCCGAGATAAATAACTTTAAACAATTTTTTCACAACTATATCCCTCTGTTTTAAACTACTATATCCACAATTTAAAGATTTTTTTTTTATTTGTTTGTTCTCAGCTTTTTAGATTTTTTATTGCTGATTACCAGATGCTACCACCTGCAGCCAGCACTAGAGGGACTGCAGTCCCAGCAGCACCCCTGTTCCCATGCTAGTGTACTGAATGTAAAACATGGCTAAATGAAATATTTCAAGAGAAAAAGGTTAACTGAGCCATTATTCATATGCACATACAACATATGGGTCAATTGAGTGGAATTTAAAACAAAATATTTTTTAAGGTATGTAGAATTTTGTTTTCTGACAGGTAAATTAGGTCGCCCTGCTTTGTTATCGTGTTAGCTGGAGTAGGGAGAACAACCTGTTAAATGTGTTCCCTTTTAAACAGCAAATCCAATTCTAATCAACAGAATTATTGACTCCCACAAACAAATACATGAAGAGAATTAGCTGGCTGTTGGGGCAAAGTCAAGTACATCCACCAGACAATAATTGCTGGATTAACAACGAATTCAGATGTGTCTTTCTGTGCAATCACTAAAAGGTTATTTGAAGCCAATTTGAAATGCAAAGGCCTAATAGCACGCTTTGATGATCTCCCCATATAACTTTGTAAAAATCAACATATTAATGCAGAGAACATCATTATCAAGAATCTCAGTGCACTATCATGGTTTCCAGAACAAAACATTTCCAGTTAAATGCTGTCGTGTTTTTGCTAAAATCCACATACTGTAGTAAAAGGAGAGTCGTACTTTATTTAGGCTAGAAATGGCCACTATGGAAACATTTTTTGAGCACAACCTAAAAAGCAAGCCTCAGATCGTTTATGCACTGCAGCTGCCCACAGTATTCTAACTGTGCCCTAGGGACACTCAACTCCATCAAACATGAGAAACAAACAGAATCAGCAGCAAACAGAGTGTCTGCTCCTGTTGTGTAGAGGAGTGTGTCCTCGGCTGGTTGGAGCCGAAGATTTGATGTGTGTGCTTGCGTGGGTCTGAGTCTAGTGAAGTGAAAAGTGATGAATGAGAATTGATGCTCATTAGCTTATCCTGATAGTAACATTGGTGGGTTACACCTCTAACAGATTTCTGCAAAAAAATAACATTTTCCTGCTTTGTGGCGGGAATGGCTTTGGAAAAGAAAAGAGAGTGTATTCTCTGACAATGGACAGACATCTTGAGATAGCCTCAGTGTTCGTGTGTATTGGGTTGGATGTATAAAAAAGGATCAAAGTGCGATGTGATTTCACTGGAAGAAAGAAACACACTACCCATAGTTGGTGCTCCTGGAGTCTTCTTACTGTGGCTCTCCACATTCCCCGTTGCTGCTGAAGCATCTGACACACACGCATGAATTAACTGTGGCCAAAATATCAGTGCTGAACCAGACTGTTTCAATGCTGTACAGACACACAAGCAGGCTGAGCTCCTCTGGAGTGCCCATGCACCAGACCAAAAAGGACCAACCAGATCCAGCTGGTTGCTGCAGCTTGTCTCTGCTTGGACCAGCTCACAATCTGGCTGTGCTACAGTACATCTGGCAGTGACCCAGCTTCAGAGCCACCTTGCCTTCACAAGCAAAGTCCTGAAAGATTGATGAGGAGCCAGAGTGCAGAGCAGTCTAACAGGTGCAGGGAGCCGCTAATGGAACCTCTAGACACATCCAGCCTGGATTTATTTCATCTTGACATCGAGTCCTGATATTGTTCAATCTTCTAATTTTTTGCACTCAAGATACTGTGGAACAAGATGCCCTGCCTTGTGGTTTATAACAATTACTTTAACTTCGATCCCTAGTTTCCTCGGTGTCCTCTGTAGGGATCTGAACAGACTTGAACTTCAGTTAGCCCTGATTCAACCACAGAAGGTCACTCTGTAGAGGCTGTGAGGGACGTCACTTGAATAAATACATTGAAAACCCGGACAAGTTGACTTGACGTCAAAAATTTGAGGCAACGGAAAGTTTAAGTAATGGACAATGAAGAAAGTAATTTGTTTGGGGGAAATTGATTTGAATGCACAACAGGATGAAAGTAACAACTTTAATTTTAATGCACAAATAGCCAAACTATTTGTGTTCAAATTTTAAATTGATTTAATATTTAACATCTGATAAAACTTTAAATGTCTTATATACTAATAACCACACAATGCAATACATTTATCAATCAGCAATTAAACACTTTTTTGTTCACATACACAGTACTTACAAAACTTTTGCCTACAAAATACTTTTATAAGCCAGCTAGTCTTTCATGTGGAAGTTTAGTTTGCAGTTTGGAGGTTCTACATCACATGCTGAATACAGTTAACAGGTTCTGATGCAGTTTGAGTACTCGGGGTGCAGTTCACTGAGCCAGACAAGAGACACATTGTCTTCACTTCATCCAAGACAACACTGACCCCTCCTTTTGATTAGTTCAGGTGAAGAGAAGCTGGCCGAGTACTAATGATGAGCTGTGATCCAGGCTAAAAACTGATGTTGTCAAAATAGATATCTGATCAATCTGACAAATATTTGAAAAGGATTGCGTATCCCTCCTGTTTTTATAGGTAATTGCAGATGATGAGTTTTTTGAATTAGGAAGAATCTTCTCTTCATTTAGCCACTGTTTTAGATATTTTTGCATGATACGGTTCTGATACGGACAGTATAATTGCTCACTAAATAAAAAAAATATAAAAAACAAGACCACCCTGAAATAATAGAAAAAGCAAGCCACATTACACACTGGTTGATGTGGGTCAATTTTTACCAGACTTGACAGTGCAGAGAGCCAGCCATCCATGCAGAGCACAGAGCAGTTTGTTTCCAAAGCTGACTTGAATGAGTTTCAGCCTGCCACCCTGTCCCACCAGCCACCCAATCACCTTCAAAATAAACCCAAAACTGTTAAAGGAAGTATTACAGTGAAAAATCACAAGGCTGCTAGATACAGCAGTGATTTTGATACATTTCCTCATCAAAGACTCATCACACCATATGGCAGATCTGTATTTTTCATCTGACCTTCTCCTACTAAATACCTTGTTTCATAGCAGCAAGGTAAGCTGATAATGGCCTTCAGCTGCATTGCTGGGGCAAGAAAACTCATATAAAATGCTGTCAAACTCTTCCAGCAATGCAAAGAAAAGCAGCAGAACAAAGCCAAAAGAAATAGCTTTCTAATCCGAGCCATTGTGCATCTTTGCTTGGTGATGTGTGCTATGCTATCGATGTTCCTTGCGGTAAGCTATTAACCACTGTAATTACAATTGTAGTGATGCAGTGATTGGAATGAGATGCATATTCAAACAGATATTGTAGTTGTTATTAAAGGCTACAGCAGGAAATGGGGATCTTTTGATTGTCTGCAGGGTTGATTCCTATCTGGTGCATTGGTCAGTGCTGAGCACTTTTTAATTCAAGATGTAATATTTTTCCATTAGGATAAATCTTACCCTGAGGACACCCAGCTAGGAGGGGATCATTTTCCCAATTGAAAAAAAAAACTATGAAATGAACCCCTCTAGGTTTAAATGAAAACCCATTTAGGAACATTTCACTGGCAGTTTGATTTCCCTTTCCAGCTGTTAGATGGCTTCAGATTTCCAAGGTTCCATCTCATGTAGCTACATTTTCCATAACAGTATCTCATATGAAGTGTACTGATTAACGCAAGTTGGTGGAGGAAAGTGCAAATCGGCCTTAAAGAAGGATCTGAGGGACAAATAACTGTTGAGTGCTGGCATGTACAAAAGGGCCTTTCCCCTTAATGAAATTTCCCTCTTCATGAAAGAACCCCAGGCTGCACAAAACCTTTACAGAGTACTGGGGACCGTAGCTGGACTGGACAGGCTGGGTGCGCATGGGTGGCTTTGGAGAAGTGGTGTTTACGAGAGTGGGCTTTGAGAAGAGGGATTAGTTCTCTTCCACTTCAGCAGTGGTTGGCTCTGGCTCTGGTGCTGGAGAAGCTCAAGCCAGATAAGGCAGGCAGAAATGGCTCCTGTAGCAGCTCGGAATATGCTACAACACACTACGGTATATTCTAACATACAGTATAGGAAGAAACTATAAGCCTGCATGTGCATATATAGATACAGACTTACTCTTCAGTTTTAAATACCTTATTAAAGTTTTGAGTATATTTCAGTGTGGCATCTAGATACACAAGGAGTAATGACAAAGCATACATATAAATCAGAAGCATGAATTAAATGTCTTACTTGTGGGTGGGATTAGAGACAACAAGGGGAGTCATAAATGAGGTAAGAATAAACAGATAAGGACAGATGAAAAAAGTAGAGTTGAGGCGCCAGACGTGCAGAGGATACAGAAATGGGTTCTCACAGAGTAACATGAGAGCAGATGAGGTTGTGAGAAGTATGATGCAAGGGATTGGATCTTTCAAACGGTAATCGCTACCCAAAGGGGACGACTCCCTCTCTCCTGCTCTATCCGCTCACTACCCTGTCGGGAGGGGGAGGAACAAGCGGTGGATTGAAATGTAAAAGAGGCAGAGGAACAGAGACAGGTGGAAAATGAGAGGAGCAAAGGGCAGACTGGAAGAGAAATGAGGCAGAAGTGGTGCCGTTCCCTGTGCTTTAACGGGGTAGAGGTAGAGCATATGTGTGTGGCTGTGTGTTTACTGGCATGTGCCCACATGTGCATTTGTGTTTATGAGCAGGTCTCAAGAGCCAGTGTGCAGATTATTGTTAGAGAGGACCTATCTTATTGAATCACTTCATGGTTTCTCCTAAGGCGAGCATCTCCCGAGAAAGAGGGAACAGTCAAAGGTGTGAAAGCTGTAATATAGCAGTAACATAATCCAACAATCAAACAACCCTAAAGAGTTTTATACAAATGTTTTGGGGGACAGGGTGACTGAAGAAGTAGACTATAAAATAGTAATTTGGAGGGATGGTTTAAAAATAACAATGGTACACATCCAGCAATCAAATAACTACTGTACTGTACATTCCCTTCAAAACTTATCTGCAGTGTATACTACTGTATAGGAACGTAGCTTTTATAGAAGAGAGGGTTGGATCATTTCTCCAAATGAAAATTTAGAAAATATTAAACTAACATCACAATCCACACACAATTTAATCACAGTTTAAAGTGAAGCCTGACCACAAGGCTTTTTCTTTACTTCTAAGTAGGCATTCATATAGCAGCCTATGGGCCATGGTCTGTGTATGCACAGGGTGCTGTACCTGTGAGTGTAGGCTGACCGCCACCTATAGACATTATACTGTAACACAAGCCATGCTGTGGGACAAATGACGAACAAACGTGGTAAAAGTAGTCACTTATCGCGGCAGAGAAACCCTACGTCAATAAAGAGCTAGATTTAATGCTGGGACCATTCAGAGCTTTGGCTCCTCAGTAGAAGGGAGCTGCACCATGTTGTTAATATGTGAATCTTAACAACACACAACAGACCAGGTGCTCAAGGTTAAGATAAGCAGACAGATAGATCATGAAAATGAGATGAAACGTGAGCGTTATTACCACAACTGCTGGAGCCATGGATTATTGCTGCTACTGTATTGTTTAGGTAATCTGTGTTTATAACCAAAACAGAAGACTACTTCATTCACAATACTCCATACTATTACTATTAGCATAAAAAAGGAATACCCCTTTTCTCCTTTAATTACCTTTTCTTCTAAAGCAAACCAGACACTTCTGACTAGCTCAAAGGAAACCAAGCTGGAGCCCGGACAACCATTAACTTGTTATATGCTAAGACAAACTGCATAGTGTTCGTGATGCATGTATCATATGCAGGCACAAATGTTGGAATGCTAACAATATGAATTATTCATTGAGATTAACGCCATGACTCATTAACATGCATGGTGGTGTATACATGATTCAAATCAAGTCAGTTTGTTTTATTTATATAGCACGTTGCGATATGACACAGCTGATCCCACGCGCTTCAGTATACAGAGCAAAGCAAACAACAAGAATCACAAATTTGCCTCAAGGGACTTCACAGCCTGTACAGCATATGACACCCTCTGTCCTTAGAACCTGGAATCTGAAAAAAGTACAGACAATCAGAAATACAAAAATTGCATATAGTAAATATATATGAGGAGGAGCACTGTATAAACATTTATGAAGAACATGATCCTGTTCATAATAATAAGGCACATGGTTGAATTAAATAGTGATACATGCACAGAGTAGCTGAATTAATCCTTAGCCAGTTGAGTTTGTTTAAGGCTAAAGAGTAAAATAACACTTAGTCTTGGATCTGGGGACACACAGAAGTTTCAGATTAGAAGATCCCAGTTATGGGGAGAGGTGTTCAGGAGGAAGGCAGACTATTTAACAATAGGATCTTAAAGAGCCCATGACATGCTTTTCCTTGTGTTTTGACTAATCTACAATGTTACAACGGTGAATTATCTTAGATGTAACCTAAAGCTCAAAAAATGAGGTGTACATATGTTCTAGTATATCTATGCAAAGGCAACTTGATTTATACACGTCCCGTAAACATTTTTCTAGCAAAATTAAGTTTAAGGATTTCCTTGAATGGTCATAATCTCCACGCTGTTATGTGTTCACGTGACCTTGCCTGACATCCACTAGTGTAATTTTAAAAGCGGAATTTTTCAACTGCACATGGTTTTGTGGATATATTTTACCTCCTGCTACACTGTGACCAGGAAGGGTGGAGAAAAATACAGGGCCTGAGGTTACTGCAAGGTCCGGGAACGTTCCTGTACAAGGACTCGCTGTTTTACCTGACCAGGTCTAACCTATAGGCAGTGCCAATGAAGCCCCCTAGGGCAATGAATGATCAGCCTATCAATGCTTGATACCTCCGGAGCACAGTACCTGCTTGTTTTGACTGTTTGAGGCCAGTGTGTCTGCTGCATGTGATGTGTTGCTGGTTAACAAACAGTTTAATGACCCATAGTGTTATTGTTGGTGCTACACTACCTGTTGGAATTAATTTCACTACTTTGGGACTGTATGTGGTCGTATGGGGGAAGACACAGCGACCACTGGCTGGATGTACCAACCTTGGAGCTACTTGAAAGGGAGTGATGTTTTCAATACTTGGTGGGACTTTACAGCTTAACAGTTTAAAAAACACAGACCTTGCATGTACAGTATGTTAATGCCTTGTTTCTGTAAAGAACTGTTGTAAGGCAGGAGAAGTTACTATGTCTGCATTATGCCAGTTAAAATATGGGGTTTCTCAGTTACCTGCTTTGTTTAGAGTGTTACACATCTCTTTTCATCGGTACATAAACCATTGTTTACCTAGAAAGAAGAAATTCAAATAAATTTATGCTGCTGTGGTTCGTTGTGCTGTCTGCTTTTGACACAACACCAGCAACAGGAGTTGTGCATGTTCATGTCATCCTCTCGCTTTCAGGAAAAGACTCTGGTTTTATCATTTTGAAATAATTACAGACTACTTGGAGTTATGAGGGATGCCAACCTAATCTAGAGGCACCCAAGATGAAATGTTAAATGACTGGAAATGAGCAAAATGAGCATGCCATGGGCTCTTTAAATTTAATGCTGTAGCTAAAAGGGAGCCAGTGTAGGGAGACCAGGATGGGGGTGATGATATTCATAATGACATTCAAATAAAGAATGTCTATGAATCATCATGGATCATCATGGATATGCATTCACCCACTGTGAACACATCCATCAGGAGCGCCTTGTTCAATAAAAGGACTTCATTATATTTTGTAAAAGATTCTAGTTGAACATGTACAGCACTTTTGATTACTGCTTACCATTTTCTGAGGCTGAGGCTTTAGTTGATTATGTCTTCCATTGTCATAAAATTCCTTTTTGTGTCCCAAGGTTGCAATAAGTCCTACAAATTAAATGACAAAATATGTTATTTATTGCCCTCCAGACTGACACCTAAGCTGATCTTACAGGCAGGACAGAATGATTTGTCTGTGCCCTGGAAAGCAGTTTCCAGATCTAACTCTGCAATCATTAAGGTTTGGATAGGTTTAGGTAAAATTCTTTTTGGTATAGAAATCACCAAATTGCCAGCATTTTATAACAGTCTTGTCAGTATCTATTAGATGACAAATGGTAAATTTGTCATTCGTCACCTCTGTTTGTTAGATGACAAAGCATAAGTTATCTTAAATGCACCTCTAATGTGTTGCATTGCACTAATGTATTCTCCCTGCTCACAACTACATAGTCCTATAACAAAAATGGATTTTCAACAACTAAATAAGTAAATAAGTTAAATTGTTCTCCATGACAAATAGCTAAAGATGTGATGATTCAAATATCAAGTCTGTTCAAGCTATTCTGAACAGCACTGTGAAACAAACCGAATTGCTGCCTGGAAGGCAGAAAATCAGTCAAGAATTTTATAGCATTCTTTGGAAATAGTTCACAGTAATGTAAAATCTCTCCTGTGCATCACTTTAAAGTTTTAGCAGAAGCAGTTACTTATAATGGGCCATGCTCTTCTCATCTCTTTATCACCCTAGCTACCATCTTACAAAAATCTGGCGAGCGGATGGAGGCTTCTCCTCCAGGCTCATCATTAGCACCAAACATGGGGAGTGGCTCATTTGATCAGACTTCCCCTCGCTCTGCTAAACATGTTCTCACCCAGCTTGTTCCCAGCAGTACCACCACCGCCATCCTCTCCTCTGTCGGTCTTCTCTCGCCTGGCAGCCGCCGAACTGGAGAGTTCTATTTTCACAGAAATGCCTGAGAGAAGTCATCACGAATAATGACAGGGACGTAATAATGTGGAGAGGAGGTTGGCTAAATGCTTGGTAGTGGCTTCAGGGAGAAACTGTTTGTAGGTCTGTAGTATATAAGCAATAAGAAGATGTGCTGATTGTGTTCTAGGGGCTGAGTGTCTTCCCACCATTATTATGCACTTTTTGTGAAAGGGACAGTGATGCAGAACTCAAGTCCAACTCGAGTTCTGATTTTCAGGACTTTACTTGAGCATTGACTGCAACTCAGAAGTTAGAGACAAGGACGCTTGACTTCCTTTTTTTTTTTTTATTTTGAAATAGGCCATAATAATGTGGCATCTGAATATGAATCTGCTTTATTGGCCAGGTGTGTCGGACACACGAGGAATTAGACTCTGGTACATCAGGTCTCAATGTGCATGTACATATCCCCATGCAAGGGGCAAGTAAACAGCAAACCAACATAAGGCTGGGTAATATAACAAAATAAGCACAAGATACTGACACAGGCATTCACACTGTTGACTTCTAAGTAGTATGTGCTTGCTTACAAATGCATTTGTCTGGCTGTTGTTCACACACAGTAGTAAATCCCATTTAAAAATAGTGAGACCTGTGTCAGTTGTATTTAGTGTAGACTTTGATGACTCGACTCTTGGGTAATGGGGACTCTACTCAGACTCAACTATTCTTTGGTGACTAGAACTTGACTCGGGCTCGAGAGTCAACTCGGACTCGAGGTTTAGTAACTAATCTACAACACTGGGAGCGAGTGTGGTGGGTCTAGTTATTTCTAATGAACAGTCTAAAGAGAGTTACTATATATTTCCTGTGGAGAGAGAGCCAGAGAGTGTGTTCGTGTGTATGTGCATGTGGAGCGTGCATCCAATGTATACTTTCTTGCATTTATTGATCAATAGCCTTGGACTTGCTGACCCCTTTTAGTACTGTCAGTCAGGTGGCTTATTCTCACCCAAACACCCCCTCAGCGCTGATCAAATGTCAGTGGTGAGGTCATGCGGCACTGCAGTTCTACTTGACTTACCAGAGCAGCACATCTCAGAAGTATTTTATGTTTTTAATTTCCTTCTTGTGTCATACACAATAATTCTGCATCACTGAGTAAGGAAACACTTCAGCAGAGTCCTGCAAGATCTTAGCCTTCATGCTGATTAAAATATAACAGAGGGGACTGGAAGCTGCTTGGTGAGGCCCACCTTCACTTGTTTTTAATGCCACCTGAGACAGAGGGGTTCTAAACCATGCCACTTCTGGACAATGTCAGAGTTATCATTTGTGTTCTGACTTTCACTTAACTGATTTATGGCATCTGTCAGCAAATGCAACTGTCATGGTACCATGAAGTGGCCACCAATCTCTTCAATTTTAATAGACTTAATGGTGCTGCTTGGAAGCCCTGGTTTCCATTGCTCATGAGTGGAAGCCTACATGTTGAAATGCAGTTTTATTGCTAAGTTGCCATGAGCCTTCATTTCCATGACAGCTCATTTATATCTATCAGCAAAACTGTTTCATTCATCATCTTTGAGAAACTATCAAGTAGAAGAAATTAGCTAAACAAACTGCTAATCTGTTAGCATGATTTCTGCTCATTTACTAGCTAATGCTAATCTGTTGTCTGCATGATTTCTGCTCATTTACTAGCTAAATCTGTGAATCTTTCAATGCTAGGGTTTTGTGAACTGTGGAAATCACTTGAGAATCACTGCAGAATGGAAAGATTATCTGCCCTTTGTCTCAGACGAGGTTCATACTGTTAAACAATACTGAACTTTTTTTTTTTTTACATTTCAGAATCATTTAACCATTTGTATCACCTGGTAGATTTCAGCAGTGATTAAATGCATAATGTCCTCTCCATGATGAAATTTTGCAAGTGAAAGATGAAATTATATTTAAAACTGAGGCAACTTTTGACACTCTCTGCACATATTCTCCATTAACACATCCTTTGAGAATTAAATGTTCAAAATGTTGAAGTTATCTCATTTAAAAAAGCAGCTCTGCCTGGTCTGAATTGGTAAGAGCCCAACAACTTTCAGAGCAAGCTCATCCAGACTGCAATGAGACATAACTGTACTCTTTTGTACTGAAAGGAAAAATTCTGTCAGCTCTCACTTGGTGTAGCTATTTCTGAGAGTTATCTTCAACATACTCCAGGTTCAGGTTTATTGCCATTTACATCCATACGTTTGATATACAAACGAGGAAACAAAATGTTCTTCACAGACCTCAGTGTAAAATTTAGCCTACAGCACATAGTGTTATGGGTAAGAGTGAACGGTTTTATATTAAAAGCAACAACTTTGATGTAAACAAGGTCCAGTGTGTTTTCTCCTCTTGTTACAAACATGGTGGTTGAATTTCAATCTTTAAATTTGCATGATTGAAGACTCGAGTGATTATGAAAAATCCACTGGGGTGTATTGTTTGTTGATCCCTAACAATGTTCTGCAGCTGTCGTAGTGCCTCTGTCTCATTAGTGTTTGGGGGGGGCGAAAATAATAGCAGCAGTGCACAGTACCGGTGAACTCCTTCATCAGATAGTACGGCTGATACTTCACTATTTTAAACTTCACCAGCGGAGAACAGTGTTTGAAAACAACTGCAGTATTCATGCATCATTGAACACGTGTAAAATGTCTATAGCAGTGAATTATGATCAGGAGAATAATGGGAAACTGGTGATGATTGTAACTCTAACTGCTTATATGTGTGTGTGGCACATGAATTTGTGTCTGTGTGACCCAGTATTGACAGAGAGGCCAAATATCTGCCCCTTTGGAACCTGTTTGTGGTTTGTTTAGCTCTAAGTGAAAGCCTCAATGGTTCTCACCATTTCTCTCGCTCTCTCTCACTCTCACTCAGTGATTTGGGTTTAATTTACACCCCCTACTCTATCAAAACCACTAATGAACTTGACTCCCCCATGAACTTTGTAAGGAAACCCTTTATTCCTTTCAAATAGGCTGAGCCGATCTCACATAAAAGCTGAATGTAGAAGTAATTTTGTTCACATTACAATGCTGGACCAAAGAGCCTAGACATTATAGGCATTTTGGGATTTGGATTCCAATATGGATGCATTATTACTCATGTGATCAGATTATCTTTAAAGCCCATTTTAACACTGAATATTGCTTTGTCTATGTGTGCACTTTCTCAGTTTTTGCTCCATAGGAATGCATTACTTCAGTTGTGACAGTCCCTGTACACTGTCTGGGTCCAGGCTTTTTAGTTGCAGTTCCTGAGGGATCTTTTCAATAGCTGAGGCCTTTCAAGTTTAATTCTGTTTAGATGAGCACTGTTATTAGAGCCTCTCAGTAGCTGTGTCAGCCTGATCGGTGAAGGGGACTGCAGAGGAGCAGATGGGAGCGGTTGATGAAAGGTGATTAGTCAAGCCAGTGTTGATTCTGATACTGTATCTTTTAGATGCAAGTGCAAACACACACACATATTTCCTGATGTGACTTACCCATATGTAAACTATAACCACTACTGAACTAGCCCTCTCCCTTACCTTAGCCTTAACTCAATCCTAACCTTAAACCAAGTCATGACCCTAAAATTAAATGATTGATATGGTGGGGACCAGACGGCTGAGTCCCCATGATGTGGGTGTGTAAAAATGTAAGAAATTCAAGGAGCATGAGCACACACACACAGAGTTACTGCATAATGCATATGCCACACAGGCCAGTTTTAATGGAAAAATGCATGGCACCAGGTAAGAGACATTCTCCTGAATTTTCACCAAGCATTGTAAATTCTTTTATAATTGTAGACAGTGGTGGCTATACTGCCTATAAGACAGTGAGTATGTGTATAACTTATATTTTACTCTGACAGTATCTGCTAGCAGACCTTGGAGGGCATCAGCACACATACTGTACTGTACATGGTTTTGAGGTGGCCTTACTGCTGTAACGTTGGGCTCTATCAGAGCCAGGGACAACCCAGCACCTGTTCCAGTCAGATTTCTGAGATGTCCTAAAGAGCCGACCTACTCTATGCTAGCTGACTGTGCTGCGTAATAACATAAGGATAAACAGCAGATGGGTTTTTAGATGCAAAGCCTTTGCTCATGTATTCCTCTTTATCAGTACGATGTTTGTATTCATGAATAGCATCAGAGGTCACAGAAATTCAGAGAGACAAAAAGAAAATGGATGACTGGACAGACTACGTTTGTTGTTCTGTTATGTTGTTGGGCAGACCATTTAAATATAGGGATTCGCCTTGATAAAGACAACCACAGGGAGGAATTAGCAGAGTGCATATGAGCACAAATGGAACAATTGAAAATGCAAAACGAAGGTGAAATGCAATTATTCTATTAGCTGTACTTTCCCAGAGGAGTAATGATAAAGCTGATCACTTAGGGATGTGACAGATGCAGAAGCAAGGCAAAGATACATGTGTATGGATCGTGTGTGTATTGTATGATCAGTGTAATTTTATTTTCCTCTTTGCTCTCCGTCTTCTCTTCGGCTCTTCTTCGACTGTAGCAGGATAAACTGTTCATGTGCACAAAGGCCACGTGGATTTCAAATGCAGATGTGCAGAACAAATGAGTAAATTTCCCTGAATAGCAGTATATGCATGGATTTCCTGTTCCGTATTGATCTTTATTTAGCAACAAATATCCCCTGCGGCTGTGAAGAGGTATAGGAGGACTGTGGAAAACTGCACGTTTGTCACCATTGGCCAATTTAAAGCCGCAACTAATTTGATTCTGTGTAGGTAAAGCAGCAGCCCGGCTTGGTGTTGAACGGCAACAAATAACTGTTGGCTTTTACGGTGGTGAATCAAAGGCAGAAAATGAACCTCCATCATCTCATCTGAAACCAGTCATGCACTTTAACAGGCTGGGACATGTACCATGAGCAAAACAGCAGCCCCTGCTCTTGTAGCTTGTGTAGTTTAAGTGCTGTGAAAGCAAATTGCAAGAAAACCCAAACTTGAACATTTCCACAGTGTTAGCTCTGACAAATATTTTTTAAAGGTGTTCAGTGATCTCATACTGTAACAATAGCCTGTTCCAATCCAACAACATTACTGAAAGACAGAAGATCACTACAGCACAGTTTGTTCACTCAGAGACATGCCAGGTGTGTCACCATTAAGCTGAGTTTTGAACATAGCAACAACATAGCTCTTGACCCAGCCAGCCCACTGACCAGTGAAAAGAAAGGACCTGTGATTCAAAAGCTCTCCATCACCCGACTCTGCTCTTTGACCGAGGGGTTGTCAGGGGAGCTCTGATAAATCTTTCAACAGGGGTGAAGAAAACTGCTCTGGTAGGCTGAGTTTGCACCTAGAGGGAAGTAAGAGGATGATGAATGTTTTAGATGCCAGCAGCCCAGGAACTGGGATTTTGCATGCCATCAGCACTGGGTTGAATTGGACCAGACAGTCACCAGAGAGACACCAGTCTCAGGAGAAGGAAATCTAGGCTGCATACAGAACGTAATAGGCCACAGTTGTCTCACCGAGCTCAAGAGGTTTTCTAAAGCTGAAAGTCAAGGCTGTTATTAATTAAGGCTTCTTCTCTTGAAAGAAGAAAACCTGTTATGTGATGATGCAGAGGAATGAAGGTAACTTTATCTGAATCAGGTGGTTTTATTCTCTGCTGGAATGCAAAATGATGCAATAACTGGTGCGATGTAACTTATAGGACAGCCAGAGGAAAAAAGATACCCAGGTATTCAAATCAAGACTGAGTGATGTCCTGTTGCACCAAATCTCATCTTGTATTAATGCTAGTAGAGAGAATGTGTTATTTTTAATTGTATTGTTTTCTTTATATATGATCGTCAAGTTCTGATACAGTAAAATATAAAGTAAATAGAAGGGGAAAAAATGTATGTGTAAAGTACGCTGTTGTTTGGTGGTAATTTGATAAATGAATGTCTTATTTCATGCTGCTTTTCTAAAAATCCACCTGACTGTTTTAGTAATAATTGATTATCTGCTGCTTCTGTAACCCATGTCAACGGGTTAGGAATACAACTGTGATCGTGACTGTCGGTGAAACAAAGCAGTTCTGCTCTGAAAAAGCTGTCGTGAGAGGAGAAAACAGAAATGACCTTGAGCAAGTTCTTGGTGTCGGATGTATTTTCTTTCCCTTGGTGAAATTGCTCCTCTATACACAGCCTTCTTAAATTTTTCAGAGGGGACAAGTCTATGCTTGCCATATGTTCACTGAGTCTCATTATATCCACTCATGCCCCTGTTTTATAAAATCATTTCTTAAGGTGTGGCTGAGCTAAGATGTCCTTTTTTGACACTCTCTTCCCTCTCACTCAGTTTTCCCATGTTCCATTGTCTTGTCACATCTCGCCACGCCATCTATCCATCTCTCCCCTCTCTCTTCCATTCTTCACTCACTCACTCCTTCATGCACAAAAAAAAACATGTCATAGCTCTCAGAAATTGTGCCCACGCTCTAAAAATGACAACCACCCTGTATTTATTCTGTTCTTTCACTTGGGTGATAAAATATTTAAAGAGCGTTTCTGTTTCTATTTAATTGCATATCAACATCACATCCAAAAAGACTCCAACAGGTCTGTGTGGTTATGATGCAAGGCTGAAGTCTGTGTGGGGTCAATGTTGGTTTACAATACCAAGCAGAGGCTGTGGAACAATGGGTTAAGCATAAAAAAGTTGAGTATAGACATGTCAACTGAAGCAACATCGTAAGTGTTCCATAGGGATTAAGTCGCCTGTCAGATGGCCTTTTCCTTGAAATTCCATCTTACTAGCTTTCTTCATATATAATAATAATAAGATCACTCAGGACATGCTGCATGTGGTGCAGTGTTTGGTAAACAACATGCCTTGTGGGGTTGGCATTGATCTATCTGAGTATACGTAGACTTAGTCAAGGACTGTGTAATGTCAGAATCTTTGCACGTATGTGTGTGTTTGTATACTTGTGGCTCCAAGGAAAAATGACACTGCCCAGGTGTACTGCATGTGTTCCCCGAGGTGATTCATTGATCAGTGATATGCCTAAAGTCTGCCTCAGTGCTGACTGTCTAGACACAGCAGGCCGGTGAGGAATACAGAGATATACAGGATTAAAGAAATAAGATACGAGATTGAGGAAAACTGTGATGAATGTGCGAAAAGGGCGACACAGCTTAAGATGAGGAGGCAGGTCTAGACAGTCCAAATGTACTGTAAACTCTGCATGCATTACTTAGGCTGACAGCTTGACACATGCCCACATAATTATTCATGGTTGCCTCATTTCCTCAACCTCTACCGTGTGGCCAGTGAGTGATCTGGTCTGCTGGACACAAAGCAGGAGAAGGGAAAGGAAAGGGGGCTGAGGGGACAGGTGTCAGAATCAAAGTTGGTTTGGGGGGCATAATTATTGGCTCATCAGGAGTATTTGTGATATGTGCATTAGACATCTGACCTTGGATCTGTGTCACTGTGCTCTTGCCCTTAATCCGTCCTGCTGGCTTAAAGAGTATATTAGACTTGTTTGAGACCCTGAGAGAAGCCCAGAGGGTGAGTGGGATGAGAACAGCTAGGAACGCCACCTGCACACATCACTCTGAACCATGGATCTCCCAGTATCCATTCCCATTACCCTCCTATATCAGATTGCCATTTGATTTAATGGGAGCTTTTTGAGGAGAGAGAGAGAGACAATTAGAGAGGAAAAGCAAAGTAATCAATTCTCAAACCAGAGACTGAAAAATGAATTACAGGGATGGCCAGGGTGGTGGCAGGGATCACCAGTGAGAGCCAGTTTCACACCTGTCCATATCAAAGGTTTTCAGGGCTAAAAAAAAGAAGCTGTGAGCCTCTGAATAGTGGTGAGGGATCAGTGATGATTAAAGGTAACCTGAGCATAGCAGGGTGGCCATTCAAGAGAAATATTCGTAGCTCACGCTGACGTTTCTGATTGATTTTCCAGGTTTTTTGCATTAGAGGAGTGTCCACCTGCTTCTTGGGTCCTTTAAAAGTGAAGTGAAATGGGATATTGGTGACTATCATTCTTGACTGTTATAAAAAAAAAATGAGGACTAGACTCGTTTCACTATGATTTTTTTTTTTTGCTTGGCCTATTTTCAAAACTATTTTTTAAAATTCCAAGTAAAGACTCTCATTAGGAGTCCAGTCCTTGTGCTTTGTTGACATTGACTTTACTTTCTTAATGTTTGAAGACCAGCAGGATCTACTGACACATTGGTAAATAATAATAATACAAATAAAGAAGATAAAACTAATATTTTCACATAAGGAAGTGTTAAATGGGTTATATGGCATATATTCCTTTTTTGGGCATAAAACTGTTCACAGGCAGAAAAATGTACAGTATTTTATCATAGGTAGTGACATTACTTATGTACAGAGGTCTTACACCCTGTCTGAGGTCTCAGAAGTAAAGCAAACGTCTGAAACATGCCATTAGTTCAAAATCATGTTTATAATCATTTTTTATTAAATTATAAAAAGTCACCAAACATCAGGCTGATGATTTGGGGTTGGTATGATTATGGTTAAGTTTAACTGCAAATGAGCAACAGATTGTCTTGTTCAATGGTTTAAAACTGCAACTGCTTCTGACTTTTACTTATTTAGTTGAAGGCACCGAGTGTGTATTACTCAGTATTATCACATGTGCAATGTTTGCAGTGATTGTGCTTTATAAATATGAAAGTTTTGATCATCTACTCAAAATGAATTCCCACAGGCACATACAGTATATGTGCATACTAAAGCGTCTTCCCTGCTGGAGGGCCTCAACGCTCCTAATAGCCCTCCCTCTTTTGCACTCTCTCGCTCTCCTTCCACTGGTGGTAAGCGTGTGCTATGTAAATCATCTATGATTTGACACCAGCATCCATAAATCTTCATTAGTGAGGAGAAGGAGAGAAAGGAGCTGTTTTCTGGTTTTGAGCAGTTTTGTTATGTAGAGGGATAAATTGAACTCAAGCACTAATCTGCGCCATGCAACAGACTAAAGAGTATTATTGATGACTTTTACTCAAATTTGGAAACAAAAGTGCAACTACAACCCTTCATTCAGTTCTCTCTAAGACACTGTTAGACACACAGAGCTCATTAGCTACCATGCTAGGGTAAAAAAAAAGCTCCAAACTTTAAATAATATCTCATTTGTCTCGAGTTCTCATTATGTAGCTCACTGGGCTTTAGAAAGGCTGTTTTGAGAAAGTACTGGGTGCCTTTGCTTAGCTGTTAATAAGATAACAAGCACTGTCAAAGGTCCACTTATTGATTTTACCACAGCTTATTTAAGCACTCAGGATAAAATGCTGTAAAAATAGACCCCATCTATGTTTTATTTATTTGCAGCGAGAGAGAGAGAAATGCACTCTCTGACTGAATGTGACATCCATCACTGCATATTTTAAAAGTTATTGCGCATTCTGTAAAATATGAACTAGCTGTGCATTAAAAGTGTCTGCTAGGTGCTTAAAAATAGGCACACTGAGTCATCCCATTGATACTGTTGTCCCACCAAGCTAGACAGAGCCTGAATCAAGTGTAGACGTTTTAAAATACCATTGCCAGCCTACGGTATCTTCCTGAACCATCTTCCAGAGTCCTTATTCAGTGTGAACCTGAAGAAGTCCATTACACACTGATACAGCGTGTGGATTATATGGATATGTAGCCTTATCACAAAAATTAACAGACTATGTATTATGTCAGCACATTCCCTTCGTCTTGTGTATCAGTGAATGTCCTTCTAAGTTTCACTCTATCTCTCTTGAAACATTTAAAAGTGAAGACACTGCACAAATAGTAGCGTTCTGAATGATGTTTATCACCAGTGAGCATTTCAGCACATAATCCACAGGGCCATTCTATTGTGAGACTATTGTGTGACTCTGTGTGCATGTGCATGTGAGATTTAGCCCTCCTCTGAGTATCAGATTCATCTCATCTCTCTTCATTTCCATTACACATCCATCCACAGCGAGCTGAACCCCTGGCTGTGATACGTCACACAGTATTACTCCGCAGTCCCCCATCTGCCCTGGCAACTTCCCCCATGCCACTCAGGCTTAATCTACTCATATTACTTCCCTCCAGGCTTCATCTAAGTGTGACTGATAGGGCCAACACAGGGAAACAAACAGCAGGCCTAACTTCCAATAGGATTAGAGGTTCTCTCTCTTTCCTTCCCTCAGCAATAAACCAGTTTGGCCTGTCTGCATATATGTTGGAGTGACTTTAGAGAAGTTGCCATAGAAAAAACAGATAAAACAAACCAAACTACATTTCCCTAGCTGGTCACACTGTTGCTAGTGGGTCAACAGCAGATGCAGGAAGATACTGTATCAAATGTAGTCAAACAGTTAGGGTGGAGAAAAAGCACCACTGCTGTCAGACTGTGTGCTCGGAGCCTGACCTACTCCTCTATTATTCACACCCACAATGACGCTGCAGCATGTTATAGAAGAAGCGCATGTTTTTACAAAATGAAATTGAGTTCGATTTCATGAGGCCCCAGAGTGGGCTTACTGTACATCCAAATAATGCTCAGTTATAGGCCTTCAGGAATGCATGCTCCTGCAGTGAACCGCATGGGCCACGTGCTGGTGGCTGCTGGCCGGGCGAGGCTAAACTTAGGTGGAGCAGTTCCTGACCTGACACAGTGATGTATCCTGTACAAACACAGTATAGAGCAATGAATGAAGATGAATATAAAATGGGCAGGGGAAAAGGTGTAATTACAAAGTTTGATTTTGCCTGTCAGGCAAAGTTTAGATCAATCATAATAATTGTGATTATAAAGTAATTGTGATTTGATTTAATCAAAGTTAGAAACAGATTAGTGCCTCTGTAGCTAGCACAATTAAGTGTCGTGCTCAAAGTCACCTCGGCCTACTGAACTTGTAGGCTTGAACCCGTAGACTCTATAAAATGGTCTTACGTAACACACTCAAAGTGCTTTCACGTTATTTGGCCATTCACACTCCCATATTCACACTCCAGGAACATCTGGGGGTTTAGCATCTTGCTCAAGGATACATCAGCATGTGGACTGGACAGGCCGGGAATCAAACCACTAATCTTCAGGTTAAAGAGACGACCCGCTCTGCCTCCTGAGCCACAGCCGCCCCCTTAACTGCTTAGGGGTACACAAGTGCATCACGTAAAGTCACAGTGATTCTTTTTTACCATATTTTAGATATCATCGATTATATTAAGTAAAATTAAGTTTACATATTGAACATTTTAATCTCTTTTTATTTAAAACAATTGCTGAGGTATTAAGGTGATAAAATAAATTTTAATTGTATTTTTCAGCTGGCAAAGGGATGTCAGAGCTAAGATTTCCATTGAGTATATGGTTTCAAAAATCAGTTCATTTTAATGTAATTAACTGCTTATACAGTAACAAGAAGAAAATATTTACAATTTAGTTGGGATTTGACTAGATTCAGAGGATTAAAAATCTGTTCCATCAGATTTGTGCCGGTCATATTAATCCAGCACTGCACTGCTCTCAGTAATGGTGGCAGCAGTCACCGGCTCATCTGCATGGGCAGCACAGACACCAGGATGTGCTGAGCATGATTTTCTGATGTCTTCCATATGAAACAGAACATGCAATAAGTGAGAGATAGAATGCTTCTGCCTTTTTTTCCTGGTGAAAAAAGTGTGTAATTGTTAGGAGCACAAAAGTATTTTTGTTAGAGTAAGCAGTGGCAGTAAGAGTATTGTTAGCAGCGGAAAAATTCCCAGTGCAGAATGGCACAGTCTCATAAATACTGTAAAAACAAATTGGTGTGCAGTGTACAACCAAAGCTATCCAGCGAACTAGCAGACTAATTCATATAAGCAAAGCTAGGACCGTACTGAGAATAATATTTATCATGAGGGGACCATAGCCTACTTTACAAACTGTGTATAGACAAAAATCACTTTCTATGAACCGAATCCAAATGAGGTCTCTCCATGAGAACAACTTTTAGTGGGTTTCAGGGCTCCATCTCTACTGCACTGCTGAGTTCATGCATGATTGAGAGTAGTCTACTTCATGATGCTGTGGTTTCTATTTTCATTACTGGGAAAAAGCAAATCCATTACATCAAGGAAACTCTGGTCTTCCCCCTACAACACAACCAATATATAGTAAATATATATACTGTATATATATGAGGGCCACTATATGGTAAACAAAAATAGCTTCAAGATTCATATTTAAATCCATTCAACTCATAAACCTTTTGGTTCTCATATATATTATTTTCAGGACTTAATTAATAGGTGCATAAAACCTATAAAACAACCCTACCCAAAGTAGCTTTTCGACCTCATACAAAGCAGACCATTTAGATATAGACTATATTACTTTTTAATGAATGTTTTTTCTATTACAGTGACTTGCAAAAGCACCTTTTTGAGCAGAAAGGCCTCTGAGCAGATGAAAAGGAACCAGTGGTCAGCAAGCAGGAAATGAGCCTTAATATAAACCCGATTCAAATGCAGCTTTGAAGTTAATGCACTGATCAGACGGTTTAATGTTGACGTTGTAATTATCATCAATTATTTATTTACTGAGAAAAGTTTGGGAGCAAACATCAATATCAATTAGAATCTGCACTACAGACTTTGCACTGCATCCTCAATTCCATAAACACATATGAAATAGAATCACTTCGACTTAGCTTATTATGGTTTTGCAAAAGATTTTACAAAATCACTAGAATAAAAAAACTTAACATGACAATTTATTTGCATAAAAAAAGGCTACACTGAGAAACGAATAATGAATATAACACTAAATGATGAATAAATGGCATGAGCTCAATTAACTATATTTCATTTCTGTTTCACATTTTAACGACAACTCATCAGAGCACTTTCAGAGATACATATTAAGTTTCTCACAAATGAGACTGGAATTAATGAGACAGACAATAAGTGCGATAAACTATAATGAGGGTAGCCCTGTAGTTTAGAATGTGTGAGAATTAGAAGCAATTATGACTGGCCTTTAACATGTATGTGTCTCTTCATCAGACAATGATATTATTGAATCTTGGATGGGTGAGTGGGTGTTTGTGTGAATGGAAGAGCTGCGCGTATAGTATCTTTGCATTTATTCATTTATTTATTTATTTTTGGTTCCAAGAGAAACAGATACAAATCCAGCCTGACCTTCTTGCTATAGCTGAAAGATTGCTTTGTGTTCCCTTCTCCTCACATCACACATCAAAAACATGCTGTTTTGTTTTTGCACTGCATGCTGTTAGGAACCCCTCTCTACCCAGACTGCACCATGCTATTACATTTTAAAGCTTTGGTCCTATACACTTGCCCCTCATATACAAGCTGAAATTGACTGTACTGGTACACTGTGTTTATAAGAAAGAGCAGTTTGAGGATTGCTTTTCAGTTGCTCTACTGTGTAACAACAACGAGGCTGGGTATTAAGTGGGTCCATGAGATTCCTGGATCTTGTAAGCAGTTTGAGGATTGCTTTTCAGTTGTTCTACTGTGTAACAACGTGGGTCCATGAGATTCCTGGATCTTGTACATCTTCTGATTAAAGTAGCGTTAAGATGCCGAGCAGAGACTTCAGCATCACTTTGTCTAATAAGGAGGAGAGCGCGGAGGGCCTGGATAATATGCAATACTTGTCAGACACTAAATTATTATTTGTTCCTGTCTTTGCATTTTAATTTCATGTACAGTGTATTCCATCAAGGAACATGATTAAATTTGACATTGCACATATGCCAAAGGTTATGCAAAAACTCTTTCTGATTTGACAAGAGTAGGAGAAAAAAAAATCCAATAAAGCTTAGCCGTGCCCCAGAAAGAGAGGATGTTAAACCGAGGCTGGTTTTTCATTTAGACTCTACTTCTTTCTCTCCCTCCCTTTTCCTGCTCTCTTATTACCCTGCAGCTCAGAACGGAAGGGAAATGATTTGGGTTGAGCCAGCAGAGTAGTGGGGACAGACTGACTGAGACCTCTAGCAGGGGTTGTGTCTGTTTTTGAGGCTGAGCTGGAACAGGAAGATCTAAAATGGAGGGAAATATTATTGTATTCATAATTCATTTCAAGCCTCCCTCTAGCCTCAAATCTAACTGCAGCATCAGTATGTGGTTTGTTTGTTTCACCCCAGCAGCACACTCATAAAGATGCTGCTGTTTGTGTGAATACATGCATCTAAGTGTGTGGTCTCACGTGTGCTCACGGCTATGGAAGTTTGAAAATGTCCTGTCCCTTGCGGCTGATGTGAGGGCTGTTTCCAGATGGCTGCCAGTGAAACTCAGTTTTAATCGTGGCCCACACCTGTCCTCTCAGGGGTAATGACAGCATCCCACTTCTTTCTCTCCCATTTGATGTCTCCTTCCACTATCCTCCACACCTCTGTCTGTCATTACCTATGTTTTTTTTCCCCACTGGTGTAAGTAAGTTTTTTCAGTTCTCACCCAAACCCCAACATCCCCACAGACGGCTCTCCTCTTCTGCTATGACAGGACAAAGATGATAACTATTCATCACCTTATTAGCACTGGCATTAGACATCATTTGTTTACCAGCTCCCTGTCTATACCGTCCTAATTATGTGAATGGAAGTACTTGTTATTTTTCATAGGTGTTGCTGCTGAAAATGCTAACATTCCCTGATGCGTTAGCGCAGACAGAAGGTGTGAAATGAGCAGAGTCTCCACGGGTTGCCAAAGATGAGAGGCTTTTCTGATGAATCCTAAGTTTAATTTTAGTTTAAAATAAATAGAGTTGAGTTGAATAATGTAAATAGATTAAAAGAAAGTTACAAATGAATCATTTTAGCCTTTTTTCACTCAGTAAAATCTAATTTAAAATGAATTTTTGAATTGCTTTTTACTGTGTATCATTTACAACCTTTATAAAATCTCTAAGAATGTTCTAATTTCCTGTTTTCTTAAGTTTTCTCTCCTGTTTTCTCTTCTCATGTAGGATCACCCATTATCTCTGTGTCAGGGGCAAGTCCTCCCACCTATACAACCCATGGTCATTTGTCCCTCCCCACTCATATGCTTGTACAGTATGTTACTTAGGCAGTACTGCAAGAACTCAATGGAAACATGTCAGAAACACACGGTTACAATGGCAAGCATAAGGGAACCCCATCATCATGGGAACCGTCATGAATATGCCTCTACGACTATGAAACCATCACCATTTCATTACATTGATGCAAACAAACTACTTGGTTAGTTTTAAGAACAAAATAGTTATGTGAAACAGAGCCGCTATGCACTGGAACTACTCAGCTAGGAGAATGTCCTGTGCTTTATGTACCAACCACCCTCCCCAGCCTCTTCTTAATGTGGACTTTGTGGCTCTATATAATACGTCACCTAACTTCCTTACTATGCTCACCGAACTATAATATGTAACTGTTGGTCCTAATAAGCCGCTGGCCCAAAGAACTTGTAGAGCCATTCTTTACAGGAGGCCAGTGTCTCTTAGCAATAAACATGATAAACACAACAGTGACTGATCATGCCTCATTAGCTACTGGAAGGCTTGTACTATGATGCAGATGCAGCTACTGAGCTAAGTCACTATGTGCTGATACACAAAGTGTAAAACCCATTTTGGATGTTCTTTAGTGCTGTTTTGCCCCAACACATCAACTGGAAAAAAAACTGTGAAAGGGGCTGTTTCAGAAAACAGAAGCTAGGGGAAAAAAAGTGAATACAACAAAAAAGGAGTGAAAAGACAGCAACCCGTTCTGTAGACAAGAACTAATACTGCCCATGCATGAGGGAAACGAGGAGCCAGAAAACGAATTTAAATGCAGAGCAGTGCTAAAACAGTTTGAGAATTAAAAGAATTACAAGTTTTTGATTTTAAAAAACACTTGCATTATTCAAATCACTCATTATTAGTGACATTTGCAGTTTAGGTGTTGCAATAAATCTCACCTGGGAATCTTTGTCTGCTTATTGATAAATAGTAAACGGACTTTACTTGACTTGCTAGACAGACATCAGCTGTGACCTGCCTGTCCCGCTGCCTCCATCTGACCATATGGTGGGTCCAAAAACATCTTGAACTACTACAGCATAAAAGTAATTTCCTGTGACCATGTGCATTTATCCATCGTTTGACACATATTTGAGCTGCAGTGTGCATCAGGGTGGTAAATACCATGACAGTAATGACTGATTCCTCTGTAAATGGGATCGAAATGAGCTGGTGCACCCGGATGATCTACTGAAGAGAAAAGAGCACGTTGGCAGCTATTAGGTAGTGTAGCTCCTGGTGTTTGGGGACCGGCTGTAAAACTTTTTGGCTACAGTGGTCCTCTGGGGCGCTGTATGCATTACTGAGCAGCCGTGTGACCTTTATGTTCACTGTAAGAGTACTGTAAATCAAGTAAATTACATGCTTCTTTTCACATCCCTGAACTGTGTTGCTCTAGCATCGCCTACAGGTCAGAAAGAAAAGAAAAGACTGTTTGCTATTTCACAGGGACTTTCAAAAACTCCTACTAATGAGCAATATTTACACACCTTTGCTTGAAAATGTATCTGCACAGAACATTGTGACTGGCCTTCACCCTGTGTGAACATGCTGTGTTTTAATAGCGTTAATAAGCCGAGAGTGAAATGTCATCTCTAAAGCAGCCATTAGTAAGGCTGTCAGCTGCAGTCCAGCAGGCGTGCACCAACCCTAGTTTAAATGTCATCTATTGGCTTTACACACAGCCTGAGCCAGACTGAATAAAACCTCTGCTAGTCCAATAAGGAGGTGGTATAATATGGTCTCTGACACAACAATCAATAGACCCTGTCTGTGGAGAGAATACTGTGCTCCTCCTGGGGCCCAGGTGGGACGGGCCATAACTAGCACCCAGTGCCAGGCAGGGAGGATTACAATAGGCAGGTTGGGAAGGAAGCACAACAAAAGCTGAGGCAATACTGACTCCCAGTTTACTGAAACAGCATGGCCCAGAATGGTTTGTCGTGCATTCACTCTCTCCCTCCCTCACGGACCACACACCCATAATGCTGACATACTGTATGTATGCAGGGATTTCCAGGCATAATCTGCCCAGTGTCCTGCAGTGCTTCAGCACTAGTCACATCATTTCTGGTTTCCAACCCCAACCCTGCACCCATACAGATACAAATCAATACAAATTTGCAACCATGCACAAGCATATGCATGCTCATGCTCATGCTGTCATCCTAAATCTTTCATCATTCGGTTTTATCTTTTGTTGGTGGTGTATTGCCAGTGTCGCCACTCAATGCTGTCTCTCCAGCTGGGCCCCGTCCATCCTGAATATCCTTCCCATCTATCTCAGTCTCTGACTGGGAGCCAGGAGGGATGAGTTGCTTGTCAACAGAGGACTTGGTACAGGGATTCATAAGCTCTTCAATGCTTGCTCAATTTCCCCACACTGTCTTATTCCAGACAGGCCCTCTAAAGTTTCTGTCAGAACTCCATGGCCAAAGCACAGTCAGATTCAAAAGGCTATCCAGGAGGAGGACTAGGTCTCTTGGCTCATACACCCAGAGAATCACAGATACACAGACAGCTCATCTGGATAGATATCTCCTGAGAGATAGCGTGAAAGCGTAGGGTCTCTCTGACAACACATATACAGTATAGAGTATGTACACACACTGAGGATCGAAGGTGGGGGTGACTAAGAGAAGGATGCTGCAGAGATGCAGAAAGCATCAAGAAGGCAGCTGCGACAGAAGATGAGGGGCAGGACAGAGATGGATGGACACAATGCTGGTACACAGACACGGGCAGATGAACAGATGATGATAGATGACAGACAGCAAGATACCAGAGAGAGACAGTGCCTGCCCTAGCCTAGCCTGTGCCTGCACTGTTTGAGAGGGTTAATGTAAGCTACACACCAGCAATTGAATTATACAGCAGCCATAGAGTTAAAATGGATAAACATATAAAAGATTCATCAACCTGGCATAGAAGAAGGCTACAGTGTGTGTGTGTGTGTGTGCATGAATATATGTGTGAATGCAAACTTGCATAGTGACCAGTGTGTCCATGGTTGTTATATGTTACAAAAACTACAGTGTAAATATCACAGTGTTACTGTTGCTCTATAAAAACAAGTCCTTCACTGAGATCTCAGACTGACATATAGGCCCAATAAAGTCGGCTTTTGAGGCTGCTGATAAATAGCAAATGTAACATAACATTGACTAAAGCTAGAGCTGTCAGTGGTGAAGCATGGGGTCTCAGCACAGCCTGTCAGAAACTATTCACAGCAACAAAGGGAAATCTCAATCAAGGCATTCTTTCTTTATGGCAAACATGAGCCACATTCATGCTTTGTCATCCACACTGACAGAATCCAGAGTCATAAATAAACATATAATCATGCAGACACACATGCAGGGTATAAATATATGCACACATGCTTTCAGGCCCACACAGAAACATATCTTAAGTGAAAATAGTGCTCAGTCTGGCTCCTTTGAAAGCTTCAGTGCTGTTACACTTCAATTAGTTGAACCAAATCCATCTCCCGGCCAACTCCCAGTAGACCTGTCAGTCTCGCAGTGAGGACCTGTCACTGCCCTAAGTCAACATACACATAAATAAGTGCACCCAGGCTCACAACTCATTCCTTTCCCTCCCACACACACAGAGAACCTTTTGCTATAAATCATTATTGGTGTAGTAGAATCTATTGTTATTCAATAACAAAAAAGTTCACTTCCAATAAGCTAGTTATTTTATTGCAATGGCAGGTAGGGTGTGAATGTTGGACAGAGGAATGACAAGAATCAAGCACGGACGGCTGATTTGACACTCAAAGTGATAGTATGTGTTGATGAGGCTTATGGCTTCAGCATAAAATAAAAGCAACAAATCAATGCCATTGCTTTCTTCACATTACAACTTCCCACACACTCACAGCACCATCTGATCCCTCATACAACCTCATGATAACTGAGGTCAAGGCAAGTCATAGGCGAAAGAGATGGAGAGTCTGGAAAGTGAATTTTGTGTACTGGTTTCCTTTACCTTTCAGCTCCAGCAAAGATATAAAAGTAAGTATGTGTGGGTAAAAGTGAAGATTTCAGGGGAGCACATCTGAGGGAAAATGCACTGGCTGTAAATGTTATTGTCCCATTAATCAAAGTGACAGCTCTCGTGCCCATCACACATGCTGGGATTGTCTTTGCTGAGATAAGTAGGTGGAGCAGACTTGGAATGAGCAGCTACTATCAGTGGATAACACAACTGTAAGTGACCCATTGTCTCTCATCTATTTTCGGAAGCACTGGTGGAGCCTGAGAGCTGTAATTTAGTCAAAGTAATGCATCTGCAATTTCATGCTGACTATGCAATATTTTGAGGCCAGTGGAGGCAGCATGTAAAAAACTAAATAGATAAACTCCTGTGTCATCATGGATTTGTGTAGGCTTGGGCCTGTATTTAGAAGCCATTCAGGGGGATTGTCTCTAACAATGCTGCACAAGCCCTCTGCTGTTTTTCTAGAGAAAGGAGTTGCCAGAAAATCAATCAGGGGAAGCATGACTACAAATAAATGTTTACATTGAGTGCAATCTCCCCACAGAAACACCACATAATGCCCCAGAAGTGGAATGCAGACATTTATTATTTATTCTTAAATTACCTTTCCAGTGTTGCAGACAGTGAAAATGCCATCGGTGGCATCTTTCTGGTTGCCATGATTTATAGTTTTTGACATTTCTGCTGGTGTGATGACATGGAGCCAGAGCAGAGAGAGAGAGTGTGGAGACTCTGCAGACAAGATGCCCCTAATATTTTAGAATAAGCAATTAATGAACAGGCCAGTTCTAAGTTAGCCAGTGGTCAGTTCTTATTAGTGCGACTTCTGCAGTCAGTTTTCTAAACGGTGCCACAGGAATTCAACAAATACCAAACACACGCAGACAGAGTGGATGAAAAATCTAATGAAATACTCATTAAAGATAGACCAGGGAAAAAGAACATTCATCAACAGTTGCGAGGCTTTCATGCAGCAGAGCAACATTTTGTACATTATTCTGACTACAGCAGCACAAAACATGTTAGCATCACCTCCGCCAAACCTTCCCTGCTCTGTTATTTCCTCCCTTATTCTATTCTCTTCTTCTCCTTCTTATCCATTCTGCAACCCTTCCGCCTGCCACCAACAATTGCATAGTCACTTTACCTCCTGGGATGAAGTTTAAAGGGCTTTTCTGTCTGCCTCGGGGGCTACCTGGGCACCCTGTTATTTTGCTTCCTTCTGCTTTTATTGCACCACCATGCAACAAACAAAAAGATCAATATCGATCAGCCAAAATGACAAACCACCTGCTCCCACAGTAATACAAAAAACTTATGCACAGCACAGCTTTGTAATAAAAGAGGTTGATTACAAGAGCAGACACTGACACATGCACAAACACACGCACATGCATTCACTTACACACATAAACAAACCACAACACAAGACAGTAGGAGGCCTGGAGGAATACTTTTGCCAGACTAATCTGAGTCCTCAGAGTTCAAATTTGTTGGAAAACATGGTGCATCATCAATAGCAAGAGTTATCTATACACTCCCATTTGTGATATAAAACTGTGTAATATGAAAGCAATTAAAAGCAAATCAATGCTTTCCATAATGGAATTGTTCCCATGCTAATTATGAAGGTTTAAATTGTACATAAAATGAGAGGTGACAGCTCCTAAATGAGCACACACTCTGTTATCACCTTTCTCACAATGAAAAGAAATCAGAGCAGACGATAGAATTATTATATTCAGTCCAGTGATTCTGTGTAAAAGCACTAACTGCAAACAAAGGTGTGATGAGCAGACCGTGGAAAATGTATCAACACATAATAAAACCTTTGAGTGTTGGATGCTTAAAAGATAGGTTTTAGGTATTCAACTGGAAATCTACAGCCCCATTAGATGCCCCTGCAGTTTGAATGTTTATTACATCCTGTTCAACATCAGTTCAACCTCAGGGGAGCCCAAATGTGCCTAGAAAGTGCTATACCAGAGTGCCCATTAGATTATGATTATTCTCAAGCACAAGCAGATGGTATTGAAGTGTTAGTACAAAGCATCATGTCACTAAATGACATGAATCTGCTGTAAATGCTTTAGATTACTGGCTTATACTTTCCTTTGGAGCCAACCAAAATTTCATGATGGAGGTTTTCTGGACCACTCCATGCAAACAGTTCTGTAGTCCCTCGCAGTGCGGTTGTATTGTCCTATTGTCAGAAGTGTCTAGCTCTACCTGATTTTGTTACTATGTTGTATGATGCAAAGTGGGCAGCACTGTGGCGCAGTGGTTAACGCTGTTGCCTCACAGCAAGAAGGTTCCGGGTTTGTGACCTTTCTGTGTGGAGTTTGTATGTTCTCCTAGTGTCTGCATGGGTTCTCTCCAGGTGCTCTGGCTTCCTCCCACAGTCGAAAGATATTGCCTGCATTTAGTGCATGTATATATATATATATATATATCCCAATTTGAGTTGCATCAGGAAGGGCATCCGGCATAAAACACGTGTCGGATATATACATGCGAATGGTTGATTCGCTGTGGCGACCCCTAACAGGAACAGCCAAAAGTAGCAGTAGTAGTAGTTGTATGATGTAAAGCGGAGCCAGCCAGTCACAATTGCAGACCCAGTTCAAACTCTGACCATAACTGCAGCCATAGCTGTAGGTGGTGTTCCAGCACCCAGCTAACAGCCAGACTGAGTGCAACAGCAAAGAGCTCACTATGACAGTCCATTGTTTGCATATGTTTCCAGTACTGTCACTCACATGAGGTCTAACCCCTCCTGCACAACACTGATGAGGCGCACTGGATCGTTCCATCAGGGATAGTTCACGTTATACAGAGCAACATAAGATTTGAGTTGATTTAGGCGTCAGTGCATAATAGCAAATCAGTAATGAAAGTTTGTTGTCATAGATTTTCCTTTTTCAGACTTTTATTGTGGTGGCCAGTGTCTACACTACCAGTCACTATCACACTCATTTCAGTGGGAAAGTGTGTCCAAACCTTTGACTGGTACTGTGTATGCTGCACAACATAAGTAGTGAAACTGTAATAGACCCTGCCAGTGTGCCATTCTGTTTTTTTCAAGGTGACATGAATGCCTGCAGTCCTACTTTTCACTCTTCATGACCTCTGCTTGATAATAATTGGACTGGCCATGGCTGTCCATCCAGTCTATATTGGTGCCAGCTAACTCCTGCTTTGCTCCTTTTACTCTGCTCACACACTCCTTCCCATTATCCCCTCAAGCTATTTCAAACCGGTATTATGTCTGATACGTCCACAAACAGTGAGACATTTAAGTAAACAACACAGAGCTGCATTTCAGCATGCCATTTACAAATATTAGCATTAATGCAAAATGCATTAGGAATAGATAAATGGAGACGGAGGTGGGTGAGTGTTATTCTCACTCCCTGAACTCTTGCCAGTTATGCTATCTCTACATTGTGTCAGGTTGAGTGGAAAGGACGCACACAGAGAATTTTTATTAGGTGAAGTAATTAGGAAATTGGGATCTGGCTGGTCTGGACTGACATGCACACTGAATGAAATAGCCTGTGCGTGTTTGTCTACGTTGTGTTACTGCTGAAGTGGGCCGTGTCATAGAATGTAATTGTGTTGAAGCTAAGTTAGACACAGATAAAAGAGGTTCCTGAAAACCACTGTGGAGGATAGCTTCAAGTTATGCAACCCATTTTGTCTTAAAAAGATGTGTCACTGTGAGACACATCCTCTCATGGGGGGTTTCTCGGAATCCAATCCTGTCTTGAAGGCATATCAGAGCAGTGCAGGTCCCTGTCTTACAACCTTATTATCACCTGCAAAGTCCCACATCCTTATTCTACTTTCTTTGCCTTTGGAGTGTTAGGATTACATGTTTAATCTTTAATCATCATCTATTTAAATCAGTCACAATCTCATTATGGGACAAAAATGCAATGCTTGCCTGCAACCAGTTTCCTGAGGAGCCTGTACCCTATTCATGTCCCACACACAGACAAAGGCCCAGTGATATCTCTGGTTTTGAATCTCGACAAATCGGTATGGAGAAGTACACACAGCCCCTGCTCAAATGAAGACACTGAGACAGAAAACAACACACGACACAAGTGGATTAAGCCCCGAAACCCATGGGTGACTCTGTAAACCTTGATAACTGTCTTTATAGTCCCAGGAAGGTGCGTGTTAAAAAATAAAATGAAGGAATACAAACAACAGAAAAGCCAGTCTACAGAGGTTTTTGCAGTGCTATGGTCACAAGAACACAGTTTTATTTAGCTGGATTTAGACTAAGAAAGAAAGCCTTTGGAAACGGTCGACAAACTAACATCGGTTGCTGCTGATGAAAAGCTTTTATTTTGTGGAGCTGCTCTGCAGTGATTTTACATTCTCACATACACAGAATAAAACTTTTCTTCTACTTTCCTTTTGATGTGACTTCCTTTGAGTTTCCTTTGTAGAGTTTTTGAAGGAGTCTCCTTTCTGTGCCTTCAGCTTGTGGTTGGGATGGTGCAAATTTCCTGAAGGAGCATCAAAATGATTCATCCAGTGTCCCCATATCATCCATCACACAGTTGTTTTATCAATAGTTTATCATCAACACAGTTTCCTGAGGAGTGGTTAGAGTGGAGGGACGGAGTTGGTACACCAGGGGCCGATACTGCAGCAGAAAGTTTTGGATATACAGTTAATATTTTTTATGTCTTGCACCTTCACTTTGAACCCTCTTTTTTTTAAACCAGTAGAATATTTCTGAAATAGTTTTGACAGCATTATTATTAGGAGAATTATATTCTTGGTGATAAGTCTTCAGATGATTAAAATACACTGGAGAGGACAAAATTCATGAAAGCACTGTTTGGTCATTTCTTGCCTAGTATTGATGAAATGCACGCCTTAAAACTTTCGTTCCTGTGCTTCAGTTCTGAAATTGATATCCTTCATTATGTGAGATCTGTGAACTCAATGAAAATTAAAACTCATGAAAAGAAACTCCTTTTGGATTTTGTTGCACTGCAATACTGTATGGTAGCCCATGTTTAAGCCTATAGTCGGGAACAATGCGACTAGTCTGAAAAGGTTTCTAACATATGGGATATTACCCCCAGTAATTTGCACTTATAGAGAAGGTGTGCATATCACAAAGCACTGATGGAAAAGCCTCCTCATATTCAGGAGCTTTGACATCACCGTTAGAGACACAGCAAACCTGGAGTATGAGAGTGAATCCAGAAATCTTACTTTTCATCTCCAGGTATGTGCAAGACACATTTTTTGATTTGCCACTATTTTCTTTCTTTTTTCTTGTTTTCCCATTTTGAATTTTGTCAGCGTGTTTGCAGTTGTGAGTAGTGGGGATTTAGGGGGGAGAACAGTGTTATCAAGAAGCAATCTTGGTTCGATGAAGTGGGGATGCTGGCTACAGAAAAATAGGTGGATGGCAAATAGGTGTTTGGGATAGCAGACAAATATTGCACTCAGTGCCTGTGTACAATCTGTAGAGTCCTGTGTCTTTTACCTCTTTGTCAGTTATATGGTTACACAAACACTTCAGAAATATAATTAAATTCTGGTTTGATGGCCAGTAACAGTAGCCACCTCCCACAGTATTAAGTTTCTATTCTGTCCATGTAAAACAGGCAATTGGCTGCTTTTCATCACATGGCCTTGACCTATTTGTTTTCTTTTCTTTATGTCATTTATGCGGTGACTTTGAGTCCTGGATAGACATTCTACAGCTGCAATGAGCAATTTTGGAATAATATGCCCTCGAAAGTGCAACCCAATGTCAGTGAGAGTGGTACTTAATATTCCCAAACACTTCATTACATTTCTGTCAATCTTCATTCTTTTCCCACTTGCCTGGCCATCAAGGTCACTGTGTCTGGCTTCTTCGGTGAGATATTGCTGGCAGTGCAGTCCACTGATCACAGCCGGCCTGGTCATTAGGCTGAAAGTCACAGGACCGGCAAGGGTAGAACTAGGGCCTGCAGTGGTTGTGAAAAACATTATCCAGAAGTGTATAAAGCAGGTAAACTAGTTTCATCTCAACCAGCTACAACATTACAAATGTGTCTATGTATCAATTATAACAAGCCAATATTTCATTTATAGAGAAAATATATGACAGGAAAAGCACATGCGCCTTTCATATATGCTGTATGTGTTTTTTTGTTTGTCTCAGTGGATGCACACAGTATTAACAAAAGTGGATTACCTCCTTACGTTATCTCTCAAAGTACATATTGATGTCAGTGAACATGACAGTGCCATCAGAACGACAAGTCCTTGTGCCATTGTTTACAAACACGATGGTCAAAATGCTTAGTCATGTTTTCAATATAGCAGTGTACTCAAGGTATTCTCGGATGTCAGCTATGGCTCGGGTTTTGTTGGCAATGACTGAAAATGCACAAGTCTGCACTTCTTCTGGATGGCAGATAGTGTACTGTATCAGCTTCAACAGGACAAAATGCAACACTACTGTATGTGGGAAATGTATTGCAAAGGACTGGACAGATTCACATTGATAGTTTTTACTGTCACTGTGATACAGAAAAGAAAGTGTTTACAGCACAAAAGACAAGAGGCATACTGCATACATTACTGTATGTAATACTGTATGTATTATGGTGCAGTGCAGATTGTTAGGTTGTTCTCTCTAAAAAACTTTTTGCATGATTGCGGTCACAGTTGTCCTCCCAACATTTGGCTGTTGTAAGGCCATGATTTGACAACATGGTTCATAGGTGTGGTCCCGAATGTGCCTGTGTTCTAGGTATGTTCTGTCCCTTCCTCTGGTTTGCCTCCATACCCTTCCAACATGCAGTCTTACTCCTCTTCTTCGTCTTCCCAGCAGATGCACTTCTGAGCTATTTTACAGCAGAGAACTGGCAGATCACCGGTTAACCTAACGCTTCACACGTACCTGAGAGCAATTCATCACTTCAGGACACATTTGCAAAGAAAAAGTCCAACAGAGCTGTAAAGAAATGTGCTGGACTGTTACTAAAGACAACCACCTCACCCACTTTGCGCCATCTGCAATGAGCTAATGACTGTTTGGGGAGGTCAGACTATTCAACAGAGAATCATATAATACATTTTGATCAACATGACATAAGCAACTAATAATGTAGGAAACTGCCTGAATGTGTCAAAGCATTGGCAATTTGTTGAAAACAATGAGAAACTGCTTATATGATGTGCACAAGTGACTGGATGATGTGGATGTTGAACAATGTAGTAAAGTGACTGAGAAAAACTGTAATTACAAATGTGTTTGAACATTTGCACTTCCTGCAGCCCAACATGAAATATTTGCCCCAGGTCTCTATAATAGCTTAATGCAGCCATGCCTATGGACAAATATACACAGTGGCAAACTACAGTATAGTACCTCCTATCAACCCCATCAGCTATACACGTGCACAGTGTCTGTGGTTTGCTGAGGTACATTACCTCTTTGCTTTCCTTGATATGAATGTGTCAGACATGTCTTTTCAGTTTTTTGACACTGGGTGAAACATTCATCAGCTTAAAGTCACACCCACATTTTGTGCTTTCACACTTTTGTGCTCAAGTACTGTGCTGAATGACGAGAACGACTTTAGTCCGCAGATACCGTATGTTATATGTGGCATTCAAATCCTTTCTTTAGTCCGGTTAAAGGCGTCGGCACAGCATGCTGCAGTACAAAAACTCTGTTTCAGCTTCTCTTTCAGAGTTTTTATAGGCTCTTTTAGTCCCCTCTGCATGTGGTGTCGGCAGGCAGAGTCAATACTGTGAAATGTGATGTGAAAGCTATTGTGAAGCCATGCAAGTTGCATTAATCATCAGAATGACACATTAGAGAACAAAGTAATTGCACTTTGAAGAGTTTTAACAAAATTTACCACTATACTTATGTCACCGTCTGAATCACATACCAAGACAGAGCACACACTGTAATGTCAGGCAGCCTGGTGTGTGTCTACTGTGGCTGCTGCTTTCTGTAGGACTGCTGACCTCATGGCTCAGTACGTCTGTGGCATACACCTGGATCAGAATTGTTCAAATGAGGGGAGGATATAGATAAAACTGGTGCCCAAAGCCAGATGTTGAACAATATTTATGTTCTCTGAGTATTAGTTTTTAAATGATACATATTTCAAAGTAGAAAATATACAGTAGTTTTTTAAGTTTACGTTAAATTCCTTATTGTATGTTTTTTCAACACCTTAAACTTTATGCTGCACAGCTAAAACTATACAGACCCACTAAACTTTATTTTAAATTCTAGCTAAGATTCCAAAGTATCCAAAGTATTTGTATAAATACCAAAAATGCCAGGCTGAATTATGCAGAAGTGTGTGAACAGACATCTTAGATGATGCAGGCATAAGACATCATGGGATCTTGGTTTTAATAGGTCACTTATTGTCCTTAGACATTGTGAGATATGTTTTTTAACTTACAGAAAAAATAAAAGAGGAAACTTGTGGTGCTGTAGTAATATAGATTTTAAAAATAGTGAGAATATTTAAGAAAAACCCTCATATTCCTAATATATACTCTGTGTGGCCACATACAATGTCTGCTTGTGTGGGTGGGCATGTATGTGTGTGTGTGTGTGTGTGTGTGTGTATGTTGTGCTCCAGGAGGCTGGCTTCCAGCTGTCAGTGAGTGCAGCCTGCAGTCAGTCAGGGGGAACAGGTCTGTGTAAGCTGCCAGCTAGGCCCAGCACTGCGACTGCTGTCCCTACAGTAATGATGCTGGGGGAGCACATCTACCACTACAGGAGCTCATTATGGGAAAATAATTGGAGTTTGTTTAAAACAACAGTCTTCAGGCTGGGGAGACAGGTGTTTGTCCACATCTGGGAAGACACAGTCCTATTCCTCTTAGATAGATAGATAGATAGATAGATAGATAGATAGATAGATAGATAGATAGATAGAAAGATAGAAAGATAGATAGATAGATAGAAGATAGATAGATAGATAGATAGATAGATAGATAGATAGATAGATAGATAGATAGATAGATAGATAGATAGATAGAGCTGCACATGCACAAGCCAGCATAGCTGTTCTCAAGTGAAACTGTCATTCAGCCACCTCATTCAGCCTCTAACCCCTCATCTTCTATCAGCAGCAATAAAGCGGGAAATGCAGCGTCTCATACAGACAATACTGAAAGCCTCTTCTGATTCCCTGCTTTTACCCAGCACTGACAATCACCATAATTATTACTGCTCTCAAAAATAAGCGTTGTGTCATTTACTGCTGCAATCTAAAATTCAACATAACACATGTAAACACTGACGTGGAAGGGAAAACATGTAATTACTGCTAATTATAAAGCGGGATGCCACCATATCAAAGTCAATAAACCACTGGTGCTGAAGAGGAAACTGCAGACTTCAAGAGCTCAAATCAAATAAGATTTTCTCACTGTTGCAACTCCAAGAAGGGTTAGAGATGTATGTCTTATAGTTTTTGATTTAAAACTTCCTAGATCATTATTAGCGTAGCACAGTGGAATGGTGATTAGTGTGGTCACCCCACAGCAAGAAGGTTCTGGGATTGAGCCCAGCCCAACCCAGGGCCTTTCTGATGGCATGTTCTCCCTGAGCCTGTGTGGGTTCTTTCTGGGTGCTCCGGCTTCCTCCCACAGTCCAAAGACATGCGGCTTAGGTTGATTGGTGACTCTAAATTGCCCGTAGGAATGAGTGTGGGGGGTTGTCTGTCCACATGTCAGCCCTGTGATAGACTGGCGACCAGGGTGTCCAGGGTGGACCCCGCCTCTCACCCAATGTCAGCTGGGATTGGCTCCAGCCCCCTGTGACCCTATTCAGAAATAAGCTGTATAGATGGATGGATAGATCATTATTAAATATTTATCTGCAAGATAACAATCTGTCTATAAAAAATACAAAAAGCACCTTTTTTATTCCATAAAATGGCACAAAATTTCAGTCCCACAAAGATGCTATTAAACTGGCATGAAGACTCTAATTTGCCTTAATGTGAGGGAGTGGATAAGCATGTCATGAGGTGATTATGCACTCTGCTCCAGTGTTTCACATGTTCCTCCCTGAGCAAGAGGGAGTTAGATCTTTTGCATGCCTGCCTCAACTCAACAGACTTTTACTCTGACTCATCAGAAAGGGATTAGGTGGACATCACTTACATTTGACATATGTCACAATTGTGACATGTGACAGGTGATACAACAGAGCCAGAAACCAGAGGAATCAGTAGGTCCTGTTTGGTTAGGAGAAACCTGTCATATGTGTTCATCGTATCAACGTGCAGTAATGCTGTTTCTGCTGTCAGTGAGATAATATCAGATCAGCAATGGCTAAAGACACAAACCCACAAAGCTTCTTATCTGTAACAGGTTTACCAAAGTGACAGCAGGACAGTATGATAGCGTACTGATGAGCTCACAGTTGCTGTGCATGTGTTTGTACGAATGTGTGAGTATGTGAATCCCTGCGGATGTGGCCATACAGGTGTACGTACCGTACAAGAATCAAACTTGTTTTCATCTTTCAGGCTACATTCAGTCCTGTCTGTAGTGAAAGTTGCTATGGTTGGATGTAGCCTGAATGGAAGACCTGCAGACACTACTGGCCAAAGTTTGGAGAGGGAGTTTCTCATTAAGGCTGTGACATCTCCAGTAGCAGCTGTCTCCCAGCTTATGAAAGCAGTCCGCTTGTGTTTATATGACTTGGAAATGTCCATATATTGGTACTGAGGGGTTTTGCAGACAGTGGGGATGCTAATGAAACAGTTTAGTGCACTTCTAAGTTCCTGGGTCTGCAGTTATTTGTAGCAACAAAATATTTGAGAAGTTTCTTTCATCTTTAACCCTTTAAATTTTAATTAAGGCACTACACTGTGACGAAGTAAGTCTGTGTTACCTAGAATCTTTGCTGTGTTATATTGTGTGATAATATCAATTTAGAAGATGAGCTGAAATGTCATTGCCCAGAATGCTTAGCTGTAATGGAGCATGGCAGAACTACTAGCACGTTCCTAGCTCAGACAGCTAATTCATGAAAGGAAATATAAATCTAATGGTTTGCTGAATAAAAGTGAAATGAACACCAAGGGACATTGCATTTACAGGCTTTCTGCAGGCATATGGAAGCTGTTCCTTATGTTGATTGCTTTTGATAAGATTACATATCCAACTTCTGCTAAATGATCAGAGCTATGTAATTACTGTGACAGTGTAGCTTTCAAGTTACCAGAGTTTAAATGGAACATGAGCTCTGGGCCCACTCAGTTTTTACCACATCATATTCTAAAAATGAATGAGCCCGGCTCAAAGAGAGCTGCTGTCCAGACGTGATAATAGCCAGTCAGATTGTTGGGCAGCAATTATGCAGATTTCCTTTGTAAAATGGCTTCCAGAGTAGAATATTACTCAGTAACTGACTCTTGCTCAAACACAGCGAGACAGCCCCTCCCTCAGTATTCTCTGATTGGTGGTTAATGCAAAATATGGCACAACATCGACGAATGATTTTAGAAAAGGCTCCGAAAATGTCTTACAGAAAATGTACAACTTCATGATGGTGAGAAACGTGTCAAAATCCATCATGAAATAACTGTACCAGCTCATGCATAGCGCTGCAACAGATGGTACATTTAAATACAAGTTATGAGTTCATTACCTCAGTGTCATGCAGGGTGTTCTCAAAGTAATAGGTTCTCCTCTGAGTGCATGCCTTTTGTATTTACAGCCGAGTTCACTGGGGTATCAGATGTAAATGGCTGACCTCATTTACCATCCACAACAAGTCTGGAACGAGATTAACAACACCGTGAAAACATTCAGTGTCAAAAATATGAAAAGGTGATGCTTAGTGCAATCGGTTATTGCACTTTCTCTCAAGCCGCCCTGTCTACTCCCACTTCAGCTGAGGATTTCTAAAATTTTAACAACTCTCTCAGAAAGAAACAGTGACACACTCAGCTCAGTTACTGTATGTATTATATTTTTCCCAGTAATGCTGATACAGTACTAATGCTCCAGCCACTATCACTTCACGTTCAGCATTACATACTTGACACACAAAGCCCTGAGTTGTATGTGAAAGGGGGCATGGAAGAAGTGTGGTGCACATTTTAACTGCAGTGGCCACAGAGGGGAAGAAATAAACACAAAGCATGGAGACAGCAGAGTGGGGTGGCGGGGTTAGTACAGCAGGGAGAAAACACTTCTAGACAATTTTTTACTTGATGTATCCGAATTTGTGCTAAATCTTAGTTAATGCAGCTTTAAGTGAAATTTTTCCATGTGAGGAAAACCGAGCTTCACACCTGTAACTCCAAAGGCAGCAGGTTTTGAGGCAGCACATTTTCTTTTTCCCATTTTAATCCTTTTTAGTCTGCTGCTATGAACAATTTGCATCCGCCTCTTGTGTGACATTCCTCCCTGTATAGGCGCCGAACATCAATGCAAGTGGTGAGTCAAAAAAGGCATATTGTGGTGTGTGAGTGCGAGGCTGACACCAGAATCTCCACAAATATTCTGCTATCAAAGTCTGAAACCACTGATGTTCTGCTATCAGTGAAAGTGTTAGGCTGAAAACATTTGTCATCTACTTTTGGCCACTTTATTCAAATAAATAAACAAAAAAGGATTTGCAAATGTTAGTCTACAGTCTGGATTTTTTTTATTCTTTGTTCTGGGAGTTCATTATTTGTAGTGTTATAGTCTAACCTGTATCATTTTAAATATTTATCTTCATGTTTGTAAAATGAGCCCATGCATTTCAAAGCGTGTACTTAATATAGATCCTGCAATAAATGTAGGTACGTTTATTTATGGTAATCAAACTTATATGTATCCTTAAAGATAAAACATATTTTGTTGATGGAAATCAGACTTAGAGAAGTGATGAAAGTAACTAAGTAGAATTTATTCAAGTGCTTTTTTGAGGTACATTACTTGCATTGCAGTTTTATCTGTGAAATCCAAATTGGAGTGGGATTGGTGCAGTGAACAGCGGCCATTCACTATGGCCTGTGATCAAAGTACAACATGAAAAACTGAGTGGTGAGTTGAACTAAGCAGAGCATCATCATCTGTCATCAGAGGTTGGCAGATGTAATCTTTGGACACTAGTCAGTATCCCTTACATTTGGTGCCATTTTACCTGCTGGAAACTGATGAATTGGTGAAACTGTCATGAATAAATGTCTCCTCTACAGGGTCTGACTGTTACTGACATTATGCAACAGGTGACAGCACCAGAGTGAATGCAAATGGGCAGCTAGAGGGAAAGAACAAACTGTGGTGTGATCATAAAATGAGTACTAAAAAGGAGGCAGGACACTCATAAACGTATGAGGTACAGGGTGCTTGCAGCCACTACAGGGTTCAGGGCAGGTCAGTCAAGACATAATGATGCTGCTCTGAGGAAAGTCACTTCCTAGGAGCGCCATGTTTGCACAGCAGGGCAAATAACCAATTAGAGTTCACAAGAGATCATTTTAACGTGTCAGAGGTGAGTTGCCAGCTTATCGGTGATTTCTAAACAACAAATTCTGAGTCCAAATGCGAAGCCATGCTATTAACACTGACTGCCATGGATAGTAATCGATAGAGTAGCCAGGAGGTAAAATACAGATAATGCAAGTGTTTGGGCCTTTTAGCTTCAGAGGCGTACGACCAATCCAGTCACAACTCAACGGAGATGGCTAGCAAAGGGAAACTGTTTCAAGTATTTGTGGATTGGAAAAGAAATTGTGCAAGAGCAGTGCTTTTGGAAAAGGGAGGGCAAATGAAGGTTAGTGTGATATGTGATATGTAATATGTAACACATACAGTACAACATCAAGCATTCACAAAAGCTAGAGAAATGGCCTCCTCCTAGAGGCATACAGTAACTTTTGCTTGGAAATCACCGTTCTTTAAGAAGTGTAAATTACTAGTCATATTTAAAATGTAAACCAAAAGTAAACATATTGTGTATGTACTGTTATAGTAAACTATCAATGCACTGGATCAGATGTTACAATCATATATATAAAAAGGATAAATTAAACTGTACTCCTACATGAAGCCACATAAATAATCTATTCTGCACAAAATAGATAAACAAAAGACCAACTGTGAGTGTGAGAAGATGCAAGCAGCAGATAAGACGTGAGTGATGCAGCAGAGCAAATCGCAGTCACTGAAGACAGAGAGGTGGCACAGATGGCAACATAGTCATAGAGCAGTTTCTCGGGCTGGGAGGCAGACACCTCGGCAAGTCACGACAGTACTAGACAGCAGCAGGTCGCAGCAAAATGAAGCATTTATCAAGGAGAACAAGACAAAGCTCATTCATCCAGCTTGACAATGACAGCTTTAGTGAG
>NW_018128032.1:124078-164735 GCF_001952655.1 Monopterus albus | reverse complement strand
GGGGGGGGGGTACATGGGTTACATGAACCTGTCAACACCCGCATATGCATTATGAGCTTGATTTATGGTGATGGAGCTGTTACAAAGTTCTGTCTGACACCTAAGGCTTTTCAGTTATATTGACTGGAACTTACAAGTTTCTGTCTGAAAATATGAAAGAATAAAGTTTCTTGGTCGACCATAATTCTAAAGATTTAACATCTTAGCAAAAGAAGGTACAGTTGATGGAGTGTTTTTTTGTTTATCTGTCCTTATTTTTAGGCAGGAAGCAAGCAGCAGAGTCTCTTGAGGAAAAACAATCAGTCCCAAAACACTGAACAATACATTGCCAATGTACCTACAAGACAGTCCTCTCAAGAAGAACAACAGCATCAGTCATTTCAGCAACTGTCCCACAATGACACACATACATACAGTATGTCGCTGTGTGTCACGTAAACCCTTCACTTTATGGAATATCACATTCAGTAGTCCATTTTGTGAGGCAACATTTTTGAGACATAAGGATGCACCTACTGCTGTCGATCGCCCATTTGTCCTCTACGCTCTCTCTCTACTACTAACATGGAGCCAGTCAGTATCTGTGTTAACTGAGTGTCTTCTAATCTATGTGTCCTCACCTGTTACTACTGCAGTATCCGTGTCAGTACTAGCCCATTCAGTACCCATACGTTCATTACTACTAATACTTCTAATGCTGACAATCGATATGTGAACCTTCTTAGTAGAATGTTTTTGTTCCTCCTTCCTTTCATCCTTATTTCCTTCCCCCTCATCCTTATTCTCTTTCAAACTTTCTGCCTCCTTTTTTTCCATCCTTCCTTCCTTTCATCTTAATTTCCATTATTCCTCCCATTTTTCAGATTTTGGCTTTTATTCTTTTGTAATTTTCTTTCAGTCGTTTTTTTGTTGTTTTGCTCCACCCTGCCTTCTTTTTTTCATCCTTCCTTCCTTCCATCTTAATTTCCATTATTCCTCCCATTTTTCAGATTTTGGCTTTTATTCTTTTGTAATTTTCTTTCAGTCGTTTTTTTGTTGTTTTGCTCCACTTTATATCTTTAAATGCACTAATATCTCTACACTCAGCAATGTATCAGCTTCTTGAACTTTATCTCATCAGAAACTACCTTTTTAGTTATATCAGAGTAGTTTAATCCATTCAAAACTGAAAGGTAAAAAGACAACGAGAGGCTTCATGGAGATGTCGTGTGCTGGACTACACTTGGGCACTATGATGAAATGTGCTTTAGAGGTGTTGGTAGGCAGATATTTTTCAGTCTTTGGCCTGAGTTTTCCTGGTTGGTAATCCAGCCTTGTTTGTTATTTAAATGATAGTTTTCAAAGACAGGATATGTGAAAAGTAATAAAGACGTAAAGAATGACTTAAAAATGATGAGATGAAAAGTAATAAAGACGTAAAGAATGATTGTAAATGTGTGATTGAAGTGTGAATGCTGATTGAAAGCAAAATAATTTAGGATCTGAATCAGAAATAATTTCTGATTTTCATACCTCTAAAAATCGTCAGAATCAGAGACAAATAATCAGAAAAGCCAATTGAAAAAAACATGACACATAAAAATGGTTGCTTACCTCATGTAGTGTAACTATTGCTTGCTGATCAGGTACAGGCTTTGTGCATCTTAACTTATACTACAGTAGTATGAATGATTTATGACTCAAACAGCCTTTACTACTTTTATGTCTCACTCTGATTTCTTTGACCACCAGCTGGCTCATCTTCTCTGGAAGCTACAGAGCTCTGAGCTGACTGAAAGTATTTAGCCTGTGAGCACTACACAAACAAACATCATGCTCTGTCAAGTTTGTGACTCTAAATCTAGAAAATGGTCCATAACAGATTCTAGTTCACCAGCTTCCAGGAGCTGAGAGGAGGTATTGCTGCTTTTACAGCATTTAATATGAACGTTGTCATCAGTCTTGTGCACATCATTGCCAGTGTCTGCAGGGCAGGTGGACTGTAAAAATGTGAAATGGTCTAAATGCCATTCAGTGCTCAACTCTCCATCCCTCAGCACATCAACAGCATTGCTCTAACTCCACAGCCCCAGCTCAGTTATTTCTGTAAGAGAAATATGCTTCCAATTACTGTTTTGTCATTTCTAACTGGAGCAATCCACTGAATGAATTCCCAGAGTACAACAGTATGTGTCAGAGAGAGAGGCAGAGAGAAAGAGGAGAAGAATACAAAAAAAAATAAATAAAAAAAATAAAAATCTCCTGCACTTAACAGGAAATAATTTTTCTGGACTGAAAAGCATTTGCTGCACATTTTTTCCTCCGTCACCATTTCTCAAACTCCCCTGGTGTCATTAGTCTGTGGTGGAGAAAAAAAAGAGGTTTCATTTTCTCTTTGCTTCCAAGTACAGTGCACAGTGCATTATCTCCCCGCAGATTTACACTTTCAAACATGGTGGCTGTCTTTGGCGAAGGAGCAGCCTGGGGATAATAATGCTGGGGTGGTGAATGTAATGAAAGTGCTGCCATTTGTCGCTCACTCCTTCACTCACTTGATGTCTATGTGTGAAATCCGCTATCACCAAAGTAATATTCCAAGTTCACGCTGCATTTATGTGATCCACGTCCAATTTCACATCTGCATTGCATTTCTTGATTAAGTCATCACTGCACAGTGTCATATACAGTAGCATCACAAAAACAGTACAAAGATATTTTTTCTATATGTTTTAACATAAGTTTTTATTGTACTGGAGGGTAATGATAGAAAAATCTTCTTATGCTTTGGATTACACCACTGAATATTAAACCATTAATCATGTTGTATGATTCCTTCTGAGTGTCAGAGCTACACATCTTACTGTAATGCAGTTGTAAGCAGAGAGCTTTTAGAACTTGTTGGTATGTTCAAGGAAGCTGCAGCTTATAAAATATTCAGATTGATTTTTAAATGAACAGCTTCACACAAAAAAAAAGCTTTATTTTTGGAAAATGAAACCCAGAGGACAAACAATGAGTGAATACAATTGTTGTTGGGATGTAAATTCGGGTTTATTGTGTAAAAAAGTTGACTTTCAGTCTCACATGCGTTAGTTCCCCACTGGCAGCAGAGCGCACTGACAAGGGGTCGTTCTGAAGCCAACATTTACATGAACCTGTGGCTGTAGTCAAAGTTTAAAAAAGTTAGATAACTGAAACTAGAGAATTATGGAAGGTAGCGAACTACATTACCAAGTATAATATGGTCCATAAAGGTATTCATTATTCCAGTGAGTGACACTATGTTGCCTTTAAAAAACACATTATCCCGGTTTATGATTGCACACTGGATTTCTCTGAGGAAGGTGCTCACTGTAACGGCTTTAAGAAGCTGACATCTTAAAATTTAAAAAAACAAGCATAAGCACACACACTTACACTTGAAGACTCAATCTGGCTCAACATCACACAAAAAATCTTGAGATGTCGGAAAGAAAACTGTAAGAATTTTGAACTTGAGAACTTGAAAATGAAGTGAAAATGTGTCATATACAGATGGCTTTAAGGCAGGTGTAAACTAAGAGCCGGGAGAAGAGCAGTATACAGCATAAGGCATGTTACCTTTCTCTGAGCTGATCAGATTTTCAATCTGCAGTTTACCTGTGGTTCTCGGTATCCAGCAGGCAGACAGGAACAGAGGCATGCAGGTGTTCCCAGGGAACCAGCCAGGTTGTGCTGGTTGTGTTCAGGCACCACATGACCAACTGCGAGTTGAGACAAGCACTTATACTGTATGCCCGCCAGATTGGCTCAGAACAGTGGCTGTGGAAAAAAATACCGACTTGGTGTGAAGGTGTCTTTATTTTATGGGATACTGATTTGCTTCTAGTCTTTAGGGGGGCAGCTGTTACTGTACGACAAGCATTTTGGGCTGTCTGACTCAGTGCACTGGCAGAGTTTTGCAGCTCATTCCATCTGCAGGAAGCACAGTATTGAAACCTGTTCTTCTATGCTCAGTTTGTACATGTGCTTCAGCTAATGTTAAAATGTTCCTGACATTTTAAGTATTGTGTGCATATGAGATCTGAGAGCAGAGGTGCAGGTTTTGCAGGAAACTCTTACAGGAAAAACAGTTTGTTATTGGTTAAGGGGCATCATCCCATCTTCTTATATAAAATGCAATGGAGAGTGAAGAATGTATCACCAGAGCAGTGTCAATAGGCTTTAAAGTGGAAGAAGAAGCATGCATACTGTATACTATAAAATACGTGCACAATTGTAGATTATATGATGATAGTCTTTCTAGCAAAGGAGCAGCATGATATCTGAATGCACAAAAATTCAATTTTGATCACCAGTTTGTTTATCAAGTGTCCCACATGGGTCATAAGACTGAGTCTAGGATCCAACCAGTATTTATGACATTCAGCAGTTTCAGTTTATTTGTTTTGTAGTGTTAAGCTCTTAATGAATAATGCAGACAGATTTTCTCCCAAAATTGAACCTGTTTCCAATTTGTTCCAGTTTTGTTTCTTCATGAATATTTAATGCTATAGAATATTATATAAGATTATTTCAAAAGTTTGAAGTTTGGAATGTTTGTTGGTCTCAGGGACTTTAATTCCTCTTAAAAATGCATATTGTTACAGGCTTTTCATGCACAAGGAAGACTACGATTTGCTCTGATGAAATGTTGTTTCATGATTCACTGATGAAGACTGACACTCCCCAAACAAAGGGCAGTACAACATCCTCCCAGTGCACACTGAATTTGCTGGGTTTTGTCACAGACCACCTACAGTCTGAAATAAAGGTGTCTAATAAACAGGTTGCTAAGTGTCTGAAGCAGAGAAAGAAGAGAAGGAAGATCAAATTATGTCTGTGAAAGAGTCATTGCATTTGTTGCAGTGGTCAGGATGAGTGTCGTGTGCTAGACGGTATTATTGTGAAGTAATGGGGAATTAGATCTAAAGCAGTGACTATAAAGTATTAAATGTTGGCAGTGAGAGCCATTAATATAATGTACATTAAGTTTCATCATAAGTTTTAGTGTAAGGATTATTAAACACTGTACATGCATACATCTGGTTTTGCCATAAGCAGAGAAGCTTTATTTACTCACTGTTTTTTTTATTACAGTCAACTATTGTTGTGTGGGTGTTTGAAACCACCCAGAAAATCACAGAAAGTGTATTTAATAAAATGTAACTGAAACTGACCCCAACATTGTTCAACATAGAACCAAACTCTGCATGGTGTCTGTTACACCATGAAATGATCTGTTGGCTAACGCTGTACTAATCATTGTTTTTCTAGACAAGATAACTGCATACTGCAGATTCATTAACCCCACCATCACTTTTAGGCAAAACTAATGTACAGATCCACCGCCTGCGAATGCACCCACCCACATGTTCAGTTTTTAATGTAGCCAAATGTGACTTGATTGAAGATTGGCTCCAAGAGCATCAAACTGGCTTTTTTAGTTTAGTTTGTTTTTCTTTTTGGTTTTTTGTCTTTTTTTTTTTGCAAAAGGGCAATGTCGCAAGGTGGCTCTGCAGCAGCAGCTACCGTATGTACCGATGCTTGGTCGTCATGGTTACAATAATAAACAAATGCTAAAGGTTAGTCGCAAGGTGGCTCTGCAGCAGCAGCTACCGTATGTACCGATGCTTGGTCGTCATGGTTACAATAATAAACAAATGCTAAAGGTTAGTCAAGGTTTGGTTTGACGTTTGAGCACAAAAACAAGAAAGAAGAGGGATGGTAAAAGAAACAACAATGACAGCCAGTTGCAAAAAGAAAATAAATAGTTGTATCTTGTGTTTAAGTCTTGTGGTTTGTCAGTCTCCCTACATGGACTTTGTGTCATTCTTTATACCGCAGCACCCAACTTTATTCTTTGCTTCTGTCCTAATTACTTGACTGCTAGAGGTCACCTAACAATAAAATGTATCCATGGGTAGTACAGTAATAAGCTGCTTGCACATAAAGTTTGACCTATAGTGTCACTTTTTTAGGGGAAGAGAGTCTCCACAAGGTGTCAGTCCATATTAACTCATATGATCTGAGTGTGACACTCAGTCCCAGGCCCATTCATCGCTGGAGACATAAACCTTTACAAATGGGAAACAGCAGCAGCATAGTTTTACTATTTTCAAAGGTTCGGTCAACTCCTTAAACAGCTGGGCACTGTACAAACTGAATTTGTTTACACTATTTTCAGATGTGGATTAAATCATATTTGCTGCTCTAGTGAGTATTTATTACAATAAGAAATGTAGAAATTACAGTGGCCATGATAATGAACGAACACAGTGCAACAGAGCGGCTAATCTAAGACTGTCTTCCTATAAAAAATGACCCCACAGGCTGTTTGTGCAAGCAGCTCATGTAGAGACAGCACCAGTGTTTTCAGCAAATTGGCATTTTTATGGTCAAGCTACAAAGCCCTCTAGTGGTCGGAGCAAAAGAGAAAGTCTGGTGATGTTCCATAAGGACGACATCCAGAAGGAGGTTAGGCTGCTTGGATGGGTTGACAAAATACAGACTTTATCACAGAAGACCAATGTTATTTTGTCGTTTCTGTAACCTTCACCAGCTGTTGATTAATAGAACTGACAGTTTTCATCTTTTCATGGGATTTGTTGATATTAAGAATAGAAATTTTCACCGGCCTAATAATTTAAAGAAGTGGATTTAGTTGCCTAAACATGACGTGACCTTAACCATATTGAACATAGTGTGGCACAAGAAAAAAAAAACATTTTTGAAGACCTATTTTGGCATTTAGGTACAATGATTTTGTTTTAAAAGACTATTGCATTGCTTAGCCTTCCATTTGATCAATGTCAGGACATTTTTTATTGTATTATTAATGATTTTGACTGTTTGCCCTTAACAAAGTACATTTTACCCTTTTTTAAAGTGCTGCACACGCATCAAGTTTGTTATTTTGTCAACAGGATGAGCTCAACTGAAAGAATCACTTTGGCAAACTTGGTATGTTTGAGTTTGGGCTTTTGCCATTATAGCTTCCGATGGTTGACTGGGTCCCCGTTTAACCTCTGAAACAACTCTACCAACAATGCTGCCTGAGGGCAGCGCAGAATAGTGGGTGGGAGATAGTGACATGGTGAAGAGGTAATGTTTGTGGTGGTGAGGGCACAGAGGTGTGAAGATAATAGCCCCAGTGGGGAGATAGGAGATATGCAAGGCAGGCATGCTTTATGAGCCTCGGTCAGTCTGGTGTGAAGGAGTCCTGCACTGCGCACAGAAACTAAAAGAGTAATCTTCAGTATTTTGAATTTGGGTGGATTCATTTTATCTTTCATCTCTTCCTATCTCATATTTGCTTTGCTGGCTTGGCCACATGGTTATTAGGTTAAGTTGTGTTTTTGGAAGTATTATGATATAGAATCTAACAAAAAGACAACAAAAGCTTTTCATATTACTACTACTAAGAAACAAACATTGTTTTTACTCAGATTTGTATCAGCTTTTTTTCTCATGTATGCGTGTCTTTTACATGTCCTTGTTCTTAAGATGTTTGAACTTGAATATCACTTTATGTTACATTTACAACCCACTACTTATATTACTACATTTTGTACTTATATATTGTGTACGGGATGTATCTAGTCTCAAAAATGGCCCTCAAAAAGAAAAAGGAATTACTGAAAAATGAATCATTTAAAAAACAAATAAGAGCATATACAGCACTGTATATGATATGATAAGATGCAATATAATGTCAGTTGTCAGAACAATGGTAAAAAGAAAAGAGGAGAATGAGTTTTGAAGGAGATACTGTTTCATGTGTTATGCCGGCTTTCCCTCTGGCTGTGGCTTGTTCTGACACACTTGCGCTGCTGCTTCTGTGGAGATGCCAGTCCACTACCCCAAAGGTAAATACTGAAATTGTTTTGGATTCAGAGAATTTGGCTTTAAATAGGTTTTCTCTAGCAGGGACCTGCCCTCACTAAGTATGAATGGAAGTATAAGGATAGAGAATGTTTGTGCACTTCACAGTTTTGGGGATGGGTGGGTAATTGAAAGCGAAAGTGGGAGTACTGAGGGTTGAATGGGTTAAACAGTGTGAAAACAGAAGTGGTGTAGTTCAGGCCAGGTCCTGCTCCTCAACATTAGATAATTACATTATCTACATGCAGTGTATCAGAAAGTGTTGCACTATTCCTGTTATGCTGTTACCAGTCTGTTTTCTCTGAGGTGCCAGGTTTGTCTCTGTCCACCAGTGTCAGCAGCCAGGCTGTGGTCACTCACTCAGTTTCTCTCTCCCAGTTCCTTGTCATTCACAGACCCCACATAAGCTGCCAGTAGGTGTTATCTGTCCAATAATGGACAGTACCCAATAATGAAGATGTTTCAGATTGTGTGAGAGCTGTGCTACTCTTAGAGGAGCTGAGGCTCATGCCCAACTGGCTGATGGGACGTTTCTCCTCTTGACAACACAGAGTTTTGGTGGGCTGTAACCCAAAGTGGTCTTCAAGTCAAATTGGCCAGTTTATCAGTTTTACTAAAAGAACCATTGCTTCATTATCTGACTCCATGTCCTTAGCTCATTTTTGTGAAAAACAACATCTGGTGTTTGACCTGAGGTGTTCATTCTTTTATTTATTTATTTATTTATTTATTTATTAATGCCATCAGGCTGGGTGGCTCTTCTCCTCTTGGAAAGCTCCAGAACAGAGGGATCATTTTGTTACAGGCAGGTTTAGCCATTTAATTGTTATACAGTCTTGTGTATGTTATTATGATATTACTCTTTTTCTATTAAGTTTGTTACTAATGTATAGCAAAAATATGCAAAACATTCTTATTTCTGTAGTGATTGACAATGACCAGGCAAATACAAATAATGGGTCTAAAAAGTGAATACCACATAAGAGTTAAACCGTTAAAAGGTTTCCAGGTCTTTTTTGATTCTAATTAAGGTGAAACTTGCTTTAATTCAGCTGAGCATTCATCGTTTTCTTCTGTCCTAATTACTTGACTGCTAGAGGTCACCTAACAATAAAATGTATCCATGGGTAGTACAGTAATAAGCTGCTTGCACATAAAGTTTGACCTATAGTGTCACTTTTTTAGGGGAAGAGAGTCTCCACAAGGTGTCAGTCCATATTAACTCATATGATCTGAGTGTGACACTCAGTCCCAGGCCCATTCATCGCTGGAGACATAAACCTTTACAAATGGGAAACAGCAGCAGCATAGTTTTACTATTTTCAAAGGTTCGGTCAACTCCTTAAACAGCTGGGCACTGTACAAACTGAATTTGTTTACACTATTTTCAGATGTGGATTAAATCATATTTGCTGCTCTAGTGAGTATTTATTACAATAAGAAATGTAGAAATTACAGTGGCCATGATAATGAACGAACACAGTGCAACAGAGCGGCTAATCTAAGACTGTCTTCCTATAAAAAATGACCCCACAGGCTGTTTGTGCAAGCAGCTCATGTAGAGACAGCACCAGTGTTTTCAGCAAATTGGCATTTTTATGGTCAAGCTACAAAGCCCTCTAGTGGTCGGAGCAAAAGAGAAAGTCTGGTGATGTTCCATAAGGACGACATCCAGAAGGAGGTTAGGCTGCTTGGATGGGTTGACAAAATACAGACTTTATCACAGAAGACCAATGTTATTTTGTCGTTTCTGTAGCCTTCACCAGCTGTTGATTAATAGAACTGACAGTTTTCATCTTTTCATGGGATTTGTTGATATTAAGAATAGAAATTTTCACCGGCCTAATAATTTAAAGAAGTGGATTTAGTTGCCTAAACATGACGTGACCTTAACCATATTGAACATAGTGTGGCACAAGAAAAAAAAAACATTTTTGAAGACCTATTTTGGCATTTAGGTACAATGATTTTGTTTTAAAAGACTATTGCATTGCTTAGCCTTCCATTTGATCAATGTCAGGACATTTTTTATTGTATTATTAATGATTTTGACTGTTTGCCCTTAACAAAGTACATTTTACCCTTTTTTAAAGTGCTGCACACGCATCAAGTTTGTTATTTTGTCAACAGGATGAGCTCAACTGAAAGAATCACTTTGGCAAACTTGGTATGTTTGAGTTTGGGCTTTTGCCATTATAGCTTCCGATGGTTGACTGGGTCCCCGTTTAACCTCTGAAACAACTCTACCAACAATGCTGCCTGAGGGCAGCGCAGAATAGTGGGTGGGAGATAGTGACATGGTGAAGAGGTAATGTTTGTGGTGGTGAGGGCACAGAGGTGTGAAGATAATAGCCCCAGTGGGGAGATAGGAGATATGCAAGGCAGGCATGCTTTATGAGCCTCGGTCAGTCTGGTGTGAAGGAGTCCTGCACTGCGCACAGAAACTAAAAGAGTAATCTTCAGTATTTTGAATTTGGGTGGATTCATTTTATCTTTCATCTCTTCCTATCTCATATTTGCTTTGCTGGCTTGGCCACATGGTTATTAGGTTAAGTTGTGTTTTTGGAAGTATTATGATATAGAATCTAACAAAAAGACAACAAAAGCTTTTCATATTACTACTACTAAGAAACAAACATTGTTTTTACTCAGATTTGTATCAGTTTTTTTTCTCATGTATGCGTGTCTTTTACATGTCCTTGTTCTTAAGATGTTTGAACTTGAATATCACTTTATATTACATTTACAACCCACTACTTATATTACTACATTTTGTACTTATTTATTGTGTACGGGATGTATCTAGTCTCAAAAATGGCCCTCAAAAAGAAAAAGGAATTACTGAAAAATGAATCATTTAAAAAACAAATAAGAGCATATACAGCACTGTATATGATATGATAAGATGCAATATAATGTCAGTTGTCAGAACAATGGTAAAAAGAAAAGAGGAGAATGAGTTTTGAAGGAGATACTGTTTCATGTGTTATGCCGGCTTTCCCTCTGGCTGTGGCTTGTTCTGACACACTTGCGCTGCTGCTTCTGTGGAGATGCCAGTCCACTACCCCAAAGGTAAATACTGAAATTGTTTTGGATTCAGAGAATGTGGCTTTAAATAGGTTTTCTCTAGCAGGGACCTGCCCTCACTAAGTATGAATGGAAGTATAAGGATAGAGAATGTTTGTGCACTTCACAGTTTTGGGGATGGGTGGGTAATTGAAAGCGAAAGTGGGAGTACTGAGGGTTGAATGGGTTAAACAGTGTGAAAACAGAAGTGGTGTAGTTCAGGCCAGGTCCTGCTCCTCAACATTAGATAATTACATTATCTACATGCAGTGTATCAGAAAGTGTTGCACTATTCCTGTTATGCTGTTACCAGTCTGTTTTCTCTGAGGTGCCAGGTTTGTCTCTGTCCACCAGTGTCAGCAGCCAGGCTGTGGTCACTCACTCAGTTTCTCTCTCCCAGTTCCTTGTCATTCACAGACCCCACATAAGCTGCCAGTAGGTGTTATCTGTCCAATAATGGACAGTACCCAATAATGAAGATGTTTCAGATTGTGTGAGAGCTGTGCTACTCTTAGAGGAGCTGAGGCTCATGCCCAACTGGCTGATGGGACGTTTCTCCTCTTGACAACACAGAGTTTTGGTGGGCTGTAACCCAAAGTGGTCTTCAAGTCAAATTGGCCAGTTTATCAGTTTTACTAAAAGAACCATTGCTTCATTATCTGACTCCATGTCCTTAGCTCATTTTTGTGAAAAACAACATCTGGTGTTTGACCTGAGGTGTTCATTCTTTTATTTATTTATTTATTTATTTATTTATTAATGCCATCAGGCTGGGTGGCTCTTCTCCTCTTGGAAAGCTCCAGAACAGAGGGATCATTTTGTTACAGGCAGGTTTAGCCATTTAATTGTTATACAGTCTTGTGTATGTTATTATGATATTACTCTTTTTCTATTAAGTTTGTTACTAATGTATAGCAAAAATATGCAAAACATTCTTATTTCTGTAGTGATTGACAATGACCAGGCAAATACAAATAATGGGTCTAAAAAGTGAATACCACATAAGAGTTAAACCGTTAAAAGGTTTCCAGGTCTTTTTTGATTCTAATTAAGGTGAAACTTGCTTTAATTCAGCTGAGCATTCATCGTTTTTGCTTTAATTCAGCTGAGCATTCATTGTTTTCCTTTCCTCTCTTCCCACATCTTCCTACATGTCTGCTACACTTATTCTCTTTCTTTATGTCTAATACCATCTAATATCGTCTCCCTTTCTCTCATCTCTCTTCATACTTACAGCTTCTTGTGTAAACACAGCATTGCTGGTTCACTTTCTCTGTCCTTGACTTTACTTCTTGTTATCCATCTACGGGTAAGGCTGGTGGGGAGAGTGGCTGAAGGGAATCACATTTCAGCCTTATGAACTGAGAAGGAGTCTAACATCTTCTGTTGCTGATGCTTGTCTGAATATTGCTGTTTATGAGTGCAGTGCTCATTGGAAGGCTCTCTTTTTGGTCATCAGTCGAAAAAGTTCATGGGACCAAGTCATTTACAAGCAACAAAATTAGTCTGAGGCCATCACTGTGGAGGGGGAAAAATAAACAACTTATCTGTGGAACGTCTGCAGCAAGCCACTTGGCTCTATAAGGAGAGAGAGGACTGGGAGCACTCACTCGAGAGTAGTAGTTGCATGCAGACAAGCAGCTGAGCGGGCGGGGAAAGCACTCACAAAGTTGAGTAGTTTGTGTGGTTTGCCTCCAGAGGATTCAGGTTTACAATGGCGAGGAGGAAAGCAAAATAGAAACTTCAAATGGAAGTGCTGTAGCAAAATCAGCAGTCCTCACCACATGATAAAACATCGGAATGTCTCGTGAAAAAATACCAAGGGGTTTAACATGATCCTTACCTTCCACTTTATGGATAAAACACAAGCAATAAGAGCGAGACATTCATTTTTGGGTTGTATGTTTTTTAAGGTTTTGGCGATGGAAAACTTTGAAGTGAATCTTTGGTTTGGTGTTGTGAGTTTTCAGTGACTCACTAAATCCCATAAGCTGCTATAGTATCTCTAACAGCCAGACCAGGGTTTCTTTAATCACAACTAGACAGTGGCTGTGTTTTATCCAGTGAAGCCTCCTGCTTTGTACTTTGGTGGGAAGCAACAACAGAGTCAATTAAACAGTAAGGAGGACATGGCACGAGGGAGGAAAGGCCTAAATAATGGCAGTGACATCGTGAAGAGGAACAGTAAACTGAATAAGTAAGAGTGACGTTAACTACATCCATTTATTAAAATGCAACAGTCGTGGACTACTGCTGTTTAGACTTTGAACTGAAGATATTTCACAATGTAGGCTGGTAAATTTCTCAGGAGGGTAGACTCAATAAACAGGCACAGATACGTGTGCATTTGCTAAACAGACACAACTATGATTCAAGGGCAACTCTAATACACTGCAGAGAATTGGGCAAATGAAATGATAAGTTATCATCCTCGGCTAGAACGAGACTATACAAAACCAAAGACAACTGAATGAAGACAAAACAATGGGAATAAAAAGATGGAAAGACCAAGCTAGAATCCAATCAGGAGTAGAACAGACCTCAATCTGATTAGATGAGAATTGACCGTACAGTTGTGTTTTTCCCCTGTCGCTGTGACAATAACTTACAGTAATTTCTGAGCATGTTGTTAGGAGAAAGTGTTGGAGGCCTTGAAGGTGATAAGCCCTGAAGGGGTCCGGCACATTAATGAATTGTCATTACACCAGGATCAGTAGTGAAGCTCTCAGGGTCTGAAAAAATACACTTAATGAAAAGGGATTACTCTCTTAAGATCAAGGTCTTCCTTTCGTTTTCTTTTGCTCTTTTCTATTGTGCTGGTTTCTCCTCACTCCCCCAGCCTTCTCTGTGAAAACACAAGCAGATACTCCATCAAATTTTATCCACAGTCTGACAAGGCTTTCTCAGTCCACTGCTTTAAATGCAAAGTCTGGCTAAAATTGCAGGTCACTGTGCTAGAGACACATACAGTGCCTTGCAAAAGTATTCGGCCCCCTTGAACTTTGCGACCTTTTGCCACATTTCAGGCTTCAAACATAAAGATATAAAACTGTAATTTGTTGTGAAGAATCAACAACAAGTGGGACACAATCATGAAGTGGAACGAAATTTATTGGATATGTCAAACTTTTTTAACAAATAAAAAACTGAAAAATTGGCCGTGCAAAATTATTCAGCCCCCTTAAGTTAATACTTTGTAGCGCCACCTTTTGCTGCGATTACAGCTGTAAGTCACTTGGGGTATGTCTCTATCAGTTTTGCACATCGAGAGACTGAAATATTTGCCCATTCCTCCTTGCAAAACAGCTCGAGCTCAGTGAGGTTGGATGGAGAGCATTTGTGAACAGCAGTTTTCAGTTCTTTCCAAAGATTCTCGATTGGATTGAGGTCTGGACTTTGACTTGGCCATTCTAACACCTGGATATGTTTATTTGTGAACCATTCCATTGTAGATTTTGCCTTATGTTTTGGATCATTGTCTTGTTGGAAGACAAATCTCCGTCCCAGTCTCAGGTCTTTTGCAGACTCCATCAGGTTTCCTTCCAGAATGGTCCTGTATTTGGCTCCATCCATCTTCCCATCACAGCAGTAATGGCACAAAACAAATACTTCAAACTGCTTCTTATAACAATTTTCAAAGAAGGTCTTTGTGGACTTGATAAAACCACTTCTAACTGTCAGCAAACTCACACATAAACAATCCTGGCACCAGCTGTGCCCAGCGTCACTTCTGTCTGGTTTTTTTTGACTGCAGAATGTTACAGATTTGCCATTTTCCAGCCCCAGTGCAGGCAATATTGCCTCATAATGTTGCCTGACTACTAGAACTACTGTATAGTGAATGGAAGGAAAATGAGAGAGAACAATGACAATGCTGAGATCTTGGGGAAATGCAGCGGAATAGAAATATTTCAGAAATATATCACTTTGCTGTAATATTGTTCTTATGTAGATGCATTTCTTTTTCTCTACCCTGTCTTATAATTGATAGATTCATTGGGTCTTTATCTCAGTTTATCTCATGAAGAAGAGTTTTCATGAAAATGCTGTTGGATATTGTAGAAATGTTGAAAGGTGCACAGGCTGCTCTTCAGACCAGCGGGGCCTGTGCTATTGATTTACAGTGCAATGAGTTGTTCTGTTCCATGTTTGATTCCTTTGATTTGTGCCGTGTGTGGGAACAGTATGTGCTGTGAAGCTGTACACTGTCAACACTCTTCAACGGTGTCACCACTTCCTGCACTTGAGTTATGATTTGACCATTCTTCTGTTGGTTTGACTTCACTTCAAGCAACCAAGCTGCCTCACGTTTCTGAGTTCATCCCAGGCGAGGTAGAAGGATGGCGAAGAGAACTGGAGCCCTGGCATGAACCACACACACCACATTCAAAATGTGTTTCCAGTCGGTTCACAGTCATGTCAAACCAGTGTATGTCCAACATTACTGATATTATGTGTTATTTTATAGGTGTTTGATATTGTGAGCAGCAGTGCCTGTCAATCAGGCGGCCCTGCCATTAAATCTCTTTAGATTATGATAAAAAACAATTAGAGAATAGAAGAAGAAAGTAAATAAGATGTGGTGATGAGCTGCAGATAGAGAAGCAGTGTAGAAAACTGACAGAGGTCTCTCTCGGCTGAACAGTGCAGACAGCTGCAGTTACAGAGAGCTGAGGGTCTCATTGGTTATGGTGCTTTTCAAAACACAATCACACAGTACACGACCAAAGTGAGTCTCACAAATACCACTTAAATGTTAAATAATTACAAAATACTGTCCACATAACTTGATTTGCTTTGTTTTTTGATGAGCGATTGGATCCTCCTGGACATGGATGGTACCAGTGTTGTAGAAATCTGCAGAGATGTTCTGCCATTCTTCACAGATGATTCTTTACAGCTGCTCTTGGTTTTAGGGTTATTGTTGCTCTGTCTTCTCCAGTGGTACTTTATTGGGTTCAAGTCAGGGGACACACTTGGCCAGGTCATAATTTTCATCTTTGTTCTTTAAAGTCTTATTTATTTTTTAAAAAACAAAGTGTTTTGAGGAAACCTGCTCTTCTCCAAGCTTCTGGGAGTCACTTTATCATTCAGTATGTCGGAATTCAAGCTTGCCTTCATAGTGTTAAATGTCATCTCCCTGACGGAACATCTTTCACACTCATACAACCCTATATCAGCACAACTCCCACCTCCATCTTTCATGGCTGGCAATATACAGTCACTGTGTCCTGGTTATGTTTACGCCAAACATCCTGGAACCCCTGTGATCCAAACAAACTTACTTTAATCTCATCTGGCCAAAGAAAATCCAAGTAATATTGATCTGGCTTCGTCTTATGTCCTTTGACAAAGTTTAATTTTGCAGGTTTGCTCCATTTTGTGAGCAATGGTTTCCTTCTTCTTTTTCTTTTTCACATGGTCTGATCAGTCAGAAGCACTTTACATTTCTGTTTTTCAGTGCAGTGTTGTCATTTTTCGAGGGTGACTACTGAGCCTTCTGTCACCGGTAGTATGGTTCTCCTTATACCTTCTAACTACTGCTGTAGCTGTGTTTCAGAAACGTTCATTGGGCTGTTGATGATATGGTTTCCTTTGCCATCTTCATGAAGAAGAAGAAGAATTTATCTTTTTCTTGTTCAGACAGTTTCATATTGTCTTAATTTAGCATTAGACACAATGCAGGCCAAAACTCTCAAAGATGTGTTCATAGGTTCATTTATAACATTGGTCATGCAATTAGCCTTAACTGGAACTCAGAGGGGAAGGTAAACTGACCTGTTTGTTTTTGATTATATAAAAGATCATATACCCTACAATACAACATAAAAACATTACAGTTATTTTAAGATGGTAAAAGTTTGAATTGTCATCATCAGTGTTTTAATGATATTGCACAAAAGGTACGCAGTTTTGATGTATACTGTATATAAAAGCAAGTAAGCAAACCAGAAGAGCAAGCAGAGATGAAGTCAGTGGCAGCATTGTCCTGAGCCTAAAATAACTCCAAACAACTAGCACATTGGCATATACAGCATGTACAGAATGAAGAGAAAGATTTGTGGAGAGTGAATAAAGCTCATTTATTTCAGAGACTGAATTTGAAGAAGCCGAGGCAGAGAGGTGGATGGCTGATGGCTGAACTATCCACAGATGTTAATACCTACATTTTAATTAACAGACTTAATGGATGTCTGGTAGCTGCTAATTTCACTTTCTTACATTTGGAGTTGCATCTGTCCCTTCTGGTCTTATACTGCTCACAACTTCACAGCATTCTGTTGAACACTGATAGATGCCATACGGTGTCTAGGCAAAGGCACGGATGCAAATGCACACACACACACACACACACACACATGCATACATACATTATACACACACCATCCTCACGCAAATGTACAGAGACATGCTAACCAAATCACGCCTGTTGGGGAAAACACTATCAGCCGCCAACTACATAAATTCATCATGACAGCACAAAACCAAATGATTCAAATATATTGCACTCCCTGTGGCGGTATTGCTCTGCACTGTCCAAACTGAACTAATGGTTCTGCCAAACCCATATAAATCATCCAACATGTATCCATATATAGTCCATATACTGTAGTTCCATTAAAGTGATAGAAACCATTTATAACACAGTTCCCTTTGGTGGGGTGGCTAATAATTATCTCTCATGTCTGATGGTCTGTTGCTCTCAAAGGTGTATGCTTTTGAGCTCTGTCTGCTCCACAATAAACAAGATATAGGTCTTTAGGGTTCTGTTCATCTCACAAGCTAGTGCCACTAAAACCCAAGGCAAATCATTCTCATGATGACAACATACTTTAACTTTGATTAAATGAACCATGTTGATCAAATAATGCAGAACTGCTAATTAAGTTGTCTTATTATAGTTGGAGCAAGCACATTTAAGGCCATCATCTTGTTTGACATGCTTGATGTCTGAGTTTCCATCTGTTACTCAGAGTTTGGAGTTCAGTTTATAACTTTCAGCAACAGGCTAGACCGTTGTCAGTCTGCCTGGCTTGTCCAGTTGTCGCGTCTTGCTTCAGTATGTCAGTGTCAGAGTGCGGTGCCGTCACTCACTGTGTGTCTCTGTCAGAGTGACAGCTGAGTCGCGGAGATGCTGTGCGACAGCGAGCAGACAGAAGGAGAGAAAAGCAGAGAAACTTCTTGTTCAGAAATGAGTTTATACTTTTGAAAATAATAACTGTTCTACTCAGCTGATAAGTAAAGGGAAGAAGAGGTGAAGATGAGAGTACTGAAACATGTCTCGGGCATTGGTACTGTAGTTACTCTATGACCCAGAGGACCTGAACACAGGCCTTGGGTCAGTGAGTATCTGCCTCATGAAGAATCTGAGCAGGGCACTGAATCATTACCGGCTCCAGGGCTGCTGCTCTTTTACTGAACATGTGTTTTGATGTTTCTGTGGAAGGGGCCAAACAAAAAAGCAAAATGTCCCCATGGAGTTACTAAATTAACACACTATACAGAAATAAATCAGAGCAGAATAGCTACTGCAGGGCTACAGCCAAAAGTAAAGAAGAGTTTTCTCTCCCTTTTTTGGATTCATACAACAACACACAAATATAATGAACTATTATACAGTACATAATACTGATGTGCCCTACAATTTGTCTCAACCTTGGTGCCCTTCAACTCTGATAACCTGTCACCTGAAACCATGCAACCCTTGTGATGAAGACCTGAGAGCAGTTTACTGCATTTCCTAATTTTACATTATTTACCAGACTAATATTCAATTTGTCTTAGCTCCTAAACTTTTGTTGTGTTGCTGCATGGTTATCATCTGGAAATATAAGGAGTAAATTGTGTGGGTTTTTCCCTATGTCAGAATCCTCTGGTAAAACCGTTTCATCCTCTGTCACATTTGTGTTCATATCACAGACCACATTGTTCTCAGTCTCAATCCTGGTTTAACTACTCGAAACTGCTGTTTAAAATTGCATCACGTTGTGTAGATATGGGAGACACGGACACAACATTCTGGCTACACTATATGAGATTCAAAACTTTTAACTTATTGATTTAGAGAGCTGCTTTGGAACCATCAGGCCAGTATAGACTGCACTGAGAGCTGGCAGTTTCCACTTCACCTGGCATCCCTTACATGTTTCTGTTAAAACAAACTGTAAGGCACCTTCCTCCTGCAGCAGCAGCCCCTTTGCATACAAACCTCATGCGCCCTAGATTCACTGATCAATTATTCATAGCAGGTGAGAGTTTGGTGCTCCATGTACACACACACACTTGTACTTCTATCTTTGTGAGGACACTCATTAGTATAATGCATTCCCCACCCCCTTACCCTACGCTTAACCAACAAAACTAAATGCCTATCTGTAACTCTTAACCCCAACCCTAACCTAAACATAATTCTAGCTTGTACCTTAAAACCAAATCTTAACCCTCAAAAAGTTGTTTCAGAAAGTGAGGACCAGCCAAAACGTCCTCACTTTCTAACAATGTCCTCACTCTGTAGCAAAAGGAAAAAGCAAGTACAACAACAAATACAGAGTTTCCAACAGTCTCAGCTAATGGCTTCAAGCAGGCAAATGTGTGAGGGAACCATTATGCATTGTGGCTCATCAGTTCAAGAAGACTCATGAAGTAAACAATATGCTACAGGTCAACAGTATAAAGTAGATGCAAACATATCAAGGAACACTCCTAGAAAATTCAGACTTATGAGTATCAGATGGTCAGTTAGTGTAAATTTGCAGCAACAAACAACAAATTCAGATGAGATTAAAATGGACCAAAATATTCACAGAAACTTCTCAAACATCTCAAAATGCACCACTACTGCTGATGCATACTTCCAGAGCCACCTTTATTGTTTTTACCAGCATTTGTTTGTTGTTTGTTCACAGCATAAATCAAAGTGTTATGAATGGATTTGGATTTCATTTTTTGGTGCTGATCATCATTTGAATCCAGGAATTAAATAGAAAAATATTCATCATTGCAAGACACAGGACCAGTTTCTATATTGTGGCCTCTAACTCTATACATGGTGCCCACAGTGTTTGGACAAAAATGGCTCAATAGCATCCACATAAGATCTACCACCCACCAACGTCTGATCTGAGTCCAAGTAATATTCTGGATGTGCTGATAAAGAGTATTAAAATTCATAGGGTTTGTGAGACAACGAATGATGTTACAGGCTTGCAACTAGGATCAAATTTGAGCTGAAACTCTGCTGACTAAGTAGGGTGTCAACAGAGCTATATCCTGAAGAAAATTGCCATTACTTAAATAGAATTTTTCATGAATAACTTTCAAACTAATACTGATATCAGTGTGCTTCCAATTGGCAGCAGCAGGTTTTCATAGCCAAGGAATCATATTATGAGGGTCAAACTATTATGGGAACATAGTTTTTAGGTGGAATGGTATTATGGGGACAGTGAGCTGCCTTGGTGGAGGTTTGCACTCTCTGAGGTTGGTCTACTTGTGCTGTGCTATTCTAATTTAAAATATTGAACAGAATATATTTTATACATTTTGTGTGTGTGTAGCATGGAGGGGCTACATTAGAATTTCATATTGCAGTACAGTATTATGTACTAACTAAATCTGAACCTGGAGACTGTGTGTGTTGAGAACATATTGAACACTGAGTATGGATCAGTGGTGGAAGAGTGGCTTGTGCTGCAATAATTTTGACAGGCTTTGTTTGTCTTGACAGCGGGTTACTACAAACCTTTCAAAGCCAGATTTCTATTGATAATCAAAAACAGATCAAAAGACTATTTCTTAAAGCAATTTCAAGTTAATCTAATCAACACATGTATGCATAAACATATATAAAGTGATCATTTACATACAGTGCCTTGCGAAAGTATTCGGCCCCCTTGAACTTTGCGACCTTTTGCCACATTTCAGGCTTCAAACATAAAGATATAAAACTGTAATTTTTTGTGAAGAATCAACAACAAGTGGGACACAATCATGAAGTGGAACGAAATTTATTGGATATTTCAAACGTTTTTAACAAATAAAAAACTGAAAAATTGGCCGTGCAAAATTATTCAGCCCCCTTAAGTTAATACTTTGTAGCGCCACCTTTTGCTGCGATTACAGCTGTAAGTCACTTGGGGTATGTCTCTATCAGTTTTGCACATCAAGAGACTGAAATTTTTGCCCATTCCGCCTTGCAAAACAGCTCGAGCTCAGTGAGGTTGGATGGAGAGCATTTGTGAACAGCAGTTTTCAGTTCTTCCCACAGATTCTCGATTGGATTCAGGTCTGGACTTTGACTTGGCCATTCTAACACCTGGATATGTTTATTTGTGAACCATTCCAATGTAGATTTTGCTTTATGTTTTGGATCATTGTCTTGTTGGAAGACAAATCTCCGTCCCAGTCTCAGGTCTTTTGCAGACACCATCAGGTTTCCTTCCAGAATGGTCCTGTATTTGGCTCCATCCATCTTCCCATCAATTTTAACCATCTTCCCTGTCCCTGCTGAAGAAAAGCAGGCCCAAACCAGGATGCTGCCACCACCATGTTTGACAGTGGGGATGGTGTGTTCAAGGTGATGAACTCGCATGTGTGCTTCATTCCAACCTTGCTAATATACTACAAATTCACAATTATTTACCATTATTGTCAGAATGTTACATTCAATATATTGTTGTGGTCAAGGCTGATAAAAACTAATTTAAAAAGAAAATGTTGGGGACTAACTAAAATAAAATAAAAACTTCCGAATATACTGTAGTATACACAAAATCCAAGTTTTAAGTGTTATTCCAGCCGTTTTCATCTCATTTTAGACTTTTTTTTCATGCTTATAGGATTAATAAAGATTAAGAAAGGAATACGGATATGTTTGTAACATAAAGACATACAGATATGGGTAGTAGCATTGTGTTACACCCCATCAAATATACTAGAATATTACAGGATATAATATTACAGAGTATTTACCATATATCATACAGGTAAACCTCATTTAGCCCCAGAGAGCAAAAGTAACACTGGACACATTTTGCTAGCCATGGTTCTCAGAAGAATGAACCCATTTAATTTCAGTTTAATATAATACATTGCCATTATTAACCACCGTGTGCACAGACATGACTGTAAACACCTTTTGAGTGTGGTGTATGTCAAAATGTCATTTAGAACCAGCCAATAGCAAAGGTGCTTATCAGGGTCTTTGGAGAGACACAGGAAATTGAGTTTGTCCAGTCTAATGATGGGCAGAGTCATGCGGTTCTACAGGCGTACCATTTCCCTCCTATTAGCAGAGATGTGTTATTCATGAGTGCAAATCTCATGTGAACCTGGTTTCATTGATATTCTACACAGTCACTTCTCGTTGTCTGTCAGGAGATACACACCATTCTGTTTTATTCAGTTATTTATCCATTTCCCCAAAAGAAAAACTTGGGAACTTGGTGATGATGGATCCACCGAGTCAAATGTGATTCTCCCTGTGAAGACCTTTAGTAACATATGTCATCAGTAACCAACAGGCAGGAAGAAGGAGGTGATGGGAAGCTCATGGGGACAGACTCCAAGGTGAAAGACTTACGACGAGTGTGTTAATAAACAACCCGGACTCTTGCGCCTTTCTCTTTCCAGCAATACACTGTCTCTCTTTCAGAGCCTCTTTTTTATTCTGACAAATTCCAATAGGCACTATGGGCATAGATATGCTCCCTACTGTCCAAAGCTATTCTTATAATACAATTTGATTTGAATGGCTCATTGTGTGTGTGTACAATGCAGCTTTGACACACATTAGTTTCTCCCCACTCAAAGCTAGGCAAACAAGCCTCATTCAGGCTTTTCTACTTGTCAGATGAACATGATCTGCCTCATTCAAGCTGATGGATGTGTAAATTCTCTGAGAATGCATGTCTTACTTTGTCCATAGAGTTTATACACACAGTATGTGCAAACAGCAAACCTCATGATGTTTCTGTGACATTGTGTGAGTGTGTTCATTTTACCAGCTGTATTTAAAATAGTGTTTGGTGGGGTAAATACAATATATGAATTGCTGAGCTCAGTGAGCTGGACGCTATTACCGTCTCCTGTGGGAGTGGCATGTTATACCAGCTGCAAAAGAGAGCACATGTCCTCAGTGTGGCTGAAACCAAGGCAAAGTCTGTCTGCCTCTCGCTCATCACTCAGCAGAGGGAGGTGTATGAGATACTCTCAGCATATAAAGAGCACCTATATCATATGTATGCATCTTCTAAAGCCTCAACATGGGTAAAGTTAAAATATTTTGTTTATAGAAAAGGAAAAAGAAATGTATTACACCCCATATCTGCCATGTTTTTCTTAGTTTTTTTTTTCGGTCAACAGAAATATCAGACAGAACAGTAAAACAGCCATGTTGGAGGAATAGATTAAGCAGGAGAAAGAATCTATTACTTTGTCCTGACAAACTGAGGCAAGTGAAAGGAGAGGAAGTGCATCCCTCTGTGTCCAACACGATTAGGGGATTTTTGACTCAAACCGTCTCACTATCTCGGCAGCATCTACATTCTCATTCCCTCCTTTTCCCTGTGTATCACTCTTATCACTGTCTGTCTCTTGCTCACATTATTTTCCATTATAAAACTGGTTCCTAATTCTTTTGAAGACATGCATGAAGTAAAGTGTTAATGGAAAGAGTTTAAGGCCTCCAAAAATATAATGACTGGGGCGAGAGGAGATCAGTATTATCAATAATGAAACCCGTTGGATGAATTCCAGCTGAGGCAGGTGACTGAAATTTGTATCATTTCATCTCAGAACACACAAAATAAAGCAAGATTTGTTTTATTTTGTGTGTTCTGTGAGGGTCAACAGTCTAATAAAATGTGAATCAATACCAAATTAAATGACTGGAAATGTGCATCTCAAGTACTGGGTGACAGCTGCTTAATGCAAATGTTCCTCAAAGAGCAGCTGGAAGTGTTATTGTGTCTTGTACTGCTTATCTGTCTGATAAATAAAGAAAACATTCATTTCCCAAAAGGTAATGCAAAACAGTTTCACCTATCTACTCAGTCAGTAGGTGCCATGCTTGATACAGCTTCATGAGAGTGGAGGGCAGAGAGAAAAACTGAGTTAAAAACAGCTACGTGCCATGTCATGGTCTCCACCACAGCACACGTGAACACACTCACATTCAACCTTTGGACAGTGTTGAACTGTGAAAAATCACTTCATTTAGTGGGCACATTTCTGCTTCAGGAGGATGCGTGCATTTCCATTGTTGCGCAGTGGCAAGGCTTAACAAATAGGATTAGATCCGTGCCTGAGAGAGCACACTCCTGTTCAGGTGACGCGCTGCTTCGTGCTGCTGCTCTGCAACTAGACACTGAGAATTACTGTTAAAGGTCAATGGAGTCAGACGCTGAATGTCACAGCTTAGCCAGTTTGGTGAGAAAATACATTCAGATAAATATGCTTGTGTCTTGATGAAGAGTAATTCTGCAGCTCCTGTATTTCCAGCATAAAAGACCCTGGTTTACAGGGTGAGTTAAAAGGCAAGAGAGGCATATCGATTAGAGGCAGTGAATCAGGCTTCTGCTCTGTGGTGAATAATAAATTGAGTAGAAGACAGCCACGGGTTGTCAGATGGCACTTTCATGATGGGTAGTGAGTTGTACTCATTTTAGATGAGACTGTGGACAAGTCATACATCTCCCATCCCAAGGATCTGGGGAATCATGTCACCAATCACAAAATGCCTCAGAGTAACTTACTACAAGTGTAAATAAGCATTCCACACCCCATTTAGCAACACACATGGGTTGATCACAGCTTCTGCTTGATGCTAAGTAGTGCCAGTGTTCCCAGGGAAGGGAGCGGACTCTTAATAGAGCATCTCCCTGTGGTGGCAGAATATTGGAAAGGGTAATTTCTGAAATAGCTGCATATGTGTTGAATTAGTGTTGCACCAGGGATCCAGTCCACTTCACTGAGATGTCTTGTGACTCACTAGAGCAGGTGTTATTGTTTGCTAACTTCAATAGGTTCCTCGCTGTGAACCTAAACACACTCAGTGGATTTGGGCTGTAAACTGTGGCAGAGAAGGTGTAGCTGTGAGTTGAACTGATCTGAGGGAAACAAAACTGAAAATGGACCTACAGTATGATGTGACTGGCACAAAGTCAGATGAGGAATTCATTTTCAAATTGCAATACAAGCCACTGTGGGTTCTGCTTAGTGTTGCTTTCTGACCTTTGTTGTCTGACTTCAGTAGCCACAGTAATGGCATGGCTCTGGAAATGGCAATGTTGACCTGTTAGTTTGTCCACCTCTTTGGTCCAGACTGAACACGCATGGTTGTAGTGTTGGCATTTGGGTTTCAGAGTGAAATATCGTAACCAGATAGTCTGACATTAAAATGACTATAGCTATCTAAAATCCCTGGACAATAAATTCTGATGACTTTGGTGATCCACTGACATTTCCTCTAACACTACCAACAGGCAACATTTTTGACATTTTTTTCCATTAGCCTCAGCTGTAGAAATGTTGTCATGCTAACATGCTAAACATTATGCTGCGCCTGTGTAAAATAAGCATGTTAGCATTGTCACCGTGAGCATGGCAGCATGCCGACATTAGCATGTAGCTCAAATACAGCCTCAGAGTGGCAAATGCGGTTGTTGATGTTTTTAAAGTTTTGGAACTAGACCGGGAGTTTTCAACCAGTGGTCTGTGGCCCCCCGGTGGTTTCTGAAGGCATTGCAGGTGGTCCATGACCACACATTCAATAATGTAGTTTCACAATTTTTTCAAATTAATTTTAAAACATACTTCAATGTATTGATTATTGTTTGTGAATAATCACATTCATGCGAATATATAACAATTAGACAATCAAGGTGACTTTCTGGATTAAAATAATGTTCATCCAGTCTATTTACCCCACAACAGGTTACTTCTTAGTCAGAATGGTAGTCCCAAGCTTACAATTAGTTGAAAATCCCTGAACTAGACAATAAGGCACTAAGCCTATATTTCAAGTCAAAATGAATTGCACTTAGCTGATTGTCTGTTTTGTCCTTGTCCTTGTCCTTCTTTATGTGCATGTATGTGTGTGATTTATGTCTGTCAACCATACTCTTTCTCTCTGTTAACCACGTGTGTGCTCACTGCAGGCTGTGGACTGGAGTTCCTGCTGGTTCTCTGTGGGCTCGAATTTTCCTGGTCCTGCCCTCGTCACTGCATCTGCTACACTGCACCCAGCACAGTCTCCTGCCAAGCCCACAACTTCCTGACAGTCCCTGAAGGCATTCCTCCTGACAGGGAGCGCATCTTCCTACAGAACAATAAGATCCATCGCTTGCTCCGGGGCCACTTCAGCACCAACACAGTCACTCTCTGGATCTATTCCAACAACATCACATACATTGAGCCCTCCACCTTCCATGGCTTCGCACTGCTGGAGGAGCTGGATCTGGGAGACAACCGCCACCTGCGCTCCTTGGCCGAAGACACCTTTCGCGGGCTGAGTCGACTCAATGCACTACACTTGTACCGTTGTGGACTCAGTTCACTTCCTAATAACATCTTCCAAGGCCTCAGAAACCTACAGTATCTGTACTTGCAGGTACCCTTTGTAGTGTTTCTGGCTCATTTCAGACATAACCCGGAGCAGTTATTCACCAAAAACTTTGAATTTGTACAGATGATTTTTGATTGAATATTTGATTTGTTTATGTGGGTAGTAGTATGCTGATTCACAAAATGTATTCATGACATGTAGACAGAAGTTAAGGTTACATTAAGACAGCACAATAATGTTGAATTGAAAACATCACATAACCTGTAATCTTATGATTGCATGTTCTCTGTATCCCCTCAGGATAACCATCTGAGGTTCCTGCAGGATGACACATTCATGGACCTCCACAACCTGAGCCACCTGTTCCTGCATGGAAATCGTCTGTGGAGCCTTAACCAGAACACCTTCAGAGGCCTTCGAGCTTTGGACCGACTACTTCTGCACCAAAACCAGATTGAATGGGTTGACCGCCTGGCCTTCCATGATCTGAAACATCTCACCACCCTCTACTTGTTCAACAACTCCCTGATACAGCTGTCTGGACAGTGCTTGGACACACTACCTGCCCTGGAATACCTGCGCCTGAACGATAACCCCTGGTCATGTGATTGCAAGGCCCTGTCGCTGTGGGAATGGTTGAAACGCTTCCGAGGTTCAACATCTTCAGTGGGTTGCCATGCACCACCTGATATGGTTGGGAAAGACCTCAAGGCAATGCGCAAGGAGGATTTCCCCAACTGTTCACCAATTGTTCCTAACTCTGAGTCCAGAGCCCAGACTAATAATTTATCTGGCACAGTGAATCCGTCAATGAATCGCGGTGTAGTGGTGGGCTCTGGAGGGCAGACCCATATAGTGCACCCCTCGAGGCCTGGTCATTCTCGGAACTGCACAAAGCCTCGTAACAGGGTGAGCAAGGGTAAGGGTCACAACGAAGTTCACCACTCAAAGGAGGTCATGACAGACAAGGAGGATTCCTCCCCAGATTTCACAGATGGGGGAAAACATGACCACACATCCCCAGATGGCACCGTCACACGGAGGAAGCACAAGTGCACTCCCCGGACCACTGTTCGCCCCCCTAGTGGGGTTCAGCAAGCCAACAATAGGGCAATCTCGTCCCAGTCTTTACTACATCGCTACGCCCTCTTTGTGGCCTTGATAACAACAAATATCGACTACATTCTCTGTTGACCTTCAGAGGGATTGTCAAATGCTAATCACAAAAAACACATCCCTCAGATCCTCTCTTGCTCCTGCATTGTACAAGGCCTGTGTGTCTTTTTTATATATGTGTGTGCGAGTATGATTATCTGTGTAAATGTTGTGTTGGGAGCTTTGCTGTTCGGGCTGAAACAGGCATCAAAGCATCAAACATCTACAACAGAGAGGCTCACAGGACAAAGTTTGGAGGCACTGGGAATAATTAAAGATGAATTCAGACCAAGCTTGCACTGCCACATAAGCCAGAATGATTTCATCGTCATATGTTTTGGTATCATATATAGGTTTTTTAACTACATTTGGGGAAAAGACAGCAACAGTGGCAGAGATGGCACAGCTGGCAAGGTAAAACCTGTTAGTTGGTTAACTCTGAGATGGACAAGCTTTAATTTTCAGTTTACAGTTTGTAAATTGTTATCAAGAAGGTACAAATGAAACGCCAATGGACATGTAAGGCCTCAAGTGTCAGTGCTATCTAGTTCTCATCCTTTCTGCTAGATGTGTTTTTTTGTTGCATCCTTTGCTAAAAACAGGGCATAACAATTAGGTAAGTGTAAATGTGGCAATAAACCGTCAGTCCATATCAGACCTAGGAATGTGCCATTCGTACCACGAAATGGAAATCTACAGCCACAGATGTTTTCAGGCCATAAACAGAGCACACTGGATAAAGCTGTAACATATTGTAACAACTATACTCTGCATAACGCTGGAATTTTTCAGGTAGTGTACCAATTTTCTGCCTATTTTCTCATTGGGATTACATTTCCACACACAGCTCTGTCTCCAGCTTCATTCATACCACCTCTTTCCTGTGCAACTGAATTTCGAGCTGCTAAAAGATGACGAGGACTGCCGTGCGCTATTTTCATTTGCTTGGATAAGAGTGTGTGTCTCTGGGAGGTCAAGCTGTGAATATTGAAGTGTTTGTCTATATCTTGTGTCTGATGTTGTTCATTTCATTTTTCTAAGACACAAAACGGACCTAAAGACAGATCCCTGTTGCAGGGCCAGGGAGGTCAAGGGTCAGACGAGACTTTCTCAGTTTCCTGGTGAGGTTGCGCTGAACTAATCCCTTTGTGGTGAGGGCATACCTCCCTCACTGAGAATCTGAGGAACACATTTTTTTCATAATGACTTAACTTCAAAGGAATACAAAAAAAAAAAAAGTGTGTATACCTTAAATGACTCATGTGATCAATAAAAGATTTTTTTAATAACCTGGAATGGAGCGAGGCAAAACAGGGGGCGTTCAGAGAGAATTACGCCTCTTAATAAACTGATGTGATTGTCCGTGGACATGGGAATCCAAGACCAAGACGATCACATCTGAAGCATCAAGGGGATGTAATGGATCCCGGACTGAAAGACGGACAAGTAGTGGGCATCTTGCTGTTCTTCTGGAGCATTTGTGCCTCCCCTGAATCAACTGATAAGATGTTGTTGTATCAATGATGTGACATGTACCAGTAACAATGAAGACTAGAGGACTTCTTGCAGTGCTGATCTTAATCATTTACTGTATTAATATGACAAAAACAATATCAGTGACATCGATGATGATAACAGGGTTTTCTGCTCCTTCTGTGAGAAGGAGCTTTTCAAGTTTTGATTTTCTGGTGATTTGTTTAATTACGTATTTTTCATGTTATACTTTTAAACCCTTTATTTGTTAATGCACAATTCCTCACCTCCCTCTTTCTTGTTCTACTGTATACCTGTTCACCCTCTCCTTTTTTGCCATAATTCAGTTGTTCAGTAAGTTATCATCAGAGAACAACAGTACAAAAATGTTTATAAAGATATTAAAATCTATATCTTCTTATGTCTACTGTTGCTGTCTGAGTCTGTTTATTGCTGCTTTTAAGGTTTTATAGCTTCTTCAGACAAAGTAAAAGGCATGCTGTATCCCCTTTTCTTGCCTTTTTTTCTTTTTAATTCATTTAAAGCAGAAATTGTTTCTGTCAGCAATTTGCTTTTCCCATTTGGTTTCCTCCTTTATCTTTCCTCCAGTTTGCAATCTGTCTCCCCTGATCAGACCCATGTTGCCTGCTTCCAACAAGCAAAGCCACTCATCCCATTCACATTTAGGATTTATGTGCAGTTACAATATGAATATGTGTAATTTTGGCTTTCTTAAAGCCAGTTTTATCCACATGAAACACGAAACAAGTTCCAGGCCACCTGGTTTAAAGAAAGAAAGAAAGAAAGAAATTTAAAGATAGCATGCAGACTGTGGTGTTATATACTGCAGTTCAATAAATCATTTAAAAGCACTAGGGATATTAATGAAAGTGTCACATGGAATCTGTAGAGATCCCAGGTTATTATTATTATTAATGGGCCTTTAGAACATAAATTCTATTTCCTCGTCTCTAAATTTGCCTCACTATGATAGGAATTGATCCACAAGTAAGTGTTCAATTTAACTTTTTTTTTCAAATTCTGCTAAATGATAAATGAGCAGAGAGGAAGTGGTTATATGCATGGATGAGACCGCAGTGTAATTATATTTAAATTTATAGCTGGTCTGGCATCTGGTGTTTGATGCTCGTCTATTCACGACCCCAGTTATTACCCCTGCTCCCATCACATTCGAACAGCCACCTCGTACTCTCACTGAACTTCTCCCAGTTTAAAATTTTTTTTTGGCTTTTCTGCTTTCCTTTACATTACTCACTGAAACCCCTCTTTTTGCTTAAATAACTAAAAATTAAATAAATAAATACATAAAACATGTAAATGTAATTAATATAGCCACATCCAATTTTATCTCTACATTTTAACACATCAGTATAGTGACTGGACCTACATCCACCGTCTTGCAAGTTTGTGCTTTTTATTATGCACACAGTAGTTGTACATAGTTAGAATACTTCTTTTTGTATGTGAAAGCCATTTCAATGGAACCAAGTGCCTCCAGATATAAAAATATAGATTTTTATGTAGATAATCTCATCAAATCCAAAGTCAGCAGAGGGTGAGTTTCTCTTTTCAGTGTTCATGTTTGACTAAGCTGAATGAGTTGTCAGTTGAGATATATATATATATACTGTATATACACTGATCAGACATAACATTATGACCACATGTACATCTGTATGCGCTTTAATGCATCACTTCTGCCTTAACATTTGTGTTTATGAAGCTCAAAATGTTTCAGTTTTTGGTGAGATTGTCATAAATGTATAAATTCAATTATACTGTATGTTTAGTAACGAGGTCATAGTTAAAGGTGGTGTTGTACTGGACTACATTATATTCAGAGGTGTCTGTATATCTTTGTCTTGCCCATTGACATGCATGAGGGGGTCAGAATATTAGGAACACCTCTGAATATAATGTAATCCAGTACAACACCACCAGAAAGGAATTGGTAGTAACACCAGAGGAGCAGAGCACCAGCTACTGGTTGACAAAGTAGTCACTCGAGAATACAAGACCAGGCATACCAACCTGTGCACTGCCTGGATTGACTACAAGAAAGCCTATGACTCAATGCTTCACACATGGATCCTGGAATGCTTAGAACTGTACAACATCAACAGGACTCTAAGAGCCTTCATCAAGAACTCAATGGGAATGTGGAAAACAACCCTAGAGGCCAACTTCAAGCCAATTGCACAAGTCAACATCAACTGCGGTATCTAAGAAGGAGATGCTCTGTCCCCGCTGCTGTTCTGCGTAGGACTGAACCCCCTCAGCCAGATCATCACTAAGAGCAGTTACGGATACCGACTACGAAACGGAGCAACCATCAGCCACCTCCTTTACATGGATGACATCAAGCTGTATGCTTGGAGTGAACAAGACATCGACTCACTGATCCACACCACTAGGATCTACAGCCAGGACATCAGAATGTCATTATAAGTGTGGTTGAATGGTAACAAGGAGAGGGAAGGTAGTCAGAACTGAGGGGATTGTACTACCAGAAGGCAACATAGCAGATGTTGAGGACAGCTACAAGTACCTTGGGATCCCGCAGGCAAATGGGAACCATGAAGAGGCCACAAGGAAAGCAGCAGCCACCAAGTACCTGCAGAGAGTAAGGCAAGTCCTGAGAAGTCAGCTGAATGGAAAGAACAAAGTCCGGGCGATTAACACTTATGCCCTGCCGGTCATCAGGTACCCCGCTGGCATAATAAGCTGGCCAAAGAAGGAGATAGAGGCCACTGACATCAAGACAAGGAAGCTCCTTACAATGCACGGTGAGGAGACCAAGGATTAGTGAGTGTCAGAACCACTATCCAGGATGAAACAACAAAGATCCATGAATACATCAGGAAGATGGTCCCGAGTGTTGACATGCTTAGTGAATACCTTAGGCAGCAGAAACCAGAAGAACAAGGGAAGGAAGAGCAGGAACCCTCATGGAAGGACAAAGTATGTACCACCGTCAAATAGTAGACGTGGCTGATATCGAAAAATCCTACCAGTGGCTGGACAAAGCTGGACTGAATGACAGCACAGAGGCACTAATCCTGGCCACACAGGAACAGGCTCTAAGTACAAGATCAATAGAGGCAGGGGTCTACCATACCAGACTGCAGGCTGTGCAAAGATGGCCCTGAGACAATCCAGCACATAACAGCGGGGTGCAAGATGCTAGCAGGCAGGGCATACATGGAACGCCATAACCAAGTGGCTGGCATAGTGTACAGAAACATCTGTGCTGAGTACAGGATGGAAGTCCCAAAGTTAAATATGGGATGCACCTCCAAAGGTGGTTGCGAATGACCAAGCTAAGATCCTGTCAGACTACTAGATACAAACTGACAAACTGGTCCAACCAACTGGACATAGTAGTGGTGGACAAACAGAAGAAAGAGGCCGTAGTGATAGATGTAGCAATCCCAAGCAATAGCAACATCAGGAAGAAGGAACACGAGAAGCTCGAGAAATACCAAGGGCTGAATGAAGAGCTAGAAAAGATGTGGAAGGTGAAGGCACAAGTGGTCCCTGTGGTAATAGGAATATTGGGGGCTTTGACCCCCAAACTGGGAGAGTGGCTCCAACAGATCCCATGTACAACATCTGAGATTTCTGTCCAGGATGAGGCATCCCTTGATTCATTTGTAACTGTTTGGAGGAGCTGAAGGGGTGTGGATTCTCGAATAAGCGTGTTCACATGCACATACGTAAACATCCATCACTGTAATGTAGGGAGGAAAAAAGATAGGAAAACAGGCATTTACTAAAGTGATGTGCACATAATTTCATAAATCTGAGTATAAAAATACTTATTATATCAGTTGTATACTTAAAAAGGCAAGGATAAGTTTTAATTTTCTGAGGAGGCTAAGAATTGTTAAAATATTTTTTTATTCATTTGATTATAATGTGTGCTCAGTCTGGTAAACTGGTGTTTAAATGATCAGTTTGAAAAAGGATGCCACTTCCATTCTCTGATTAAAATGGTGATATGTGGTTAAAAACACTGAGCATTCAGTCAGTTGTTGAGGCTGTATTCAACTCCTAAGAGGAAGAAGAAGAAGAACACTGTATTGGCATTGCAGAGGTGCTCCTGTAGTCTACTGATGCAGTCTGTACTCAAATAAAAAGCAATGCAAATGGTCCTGCTACAATAATAATAACAAGCAACACTAAAACAGGTTAAAATACTAAAAGAAATACAATAAAAACATTAATACATATTAAGAACACACCAAGGCCATACTAAAAGAGAGAAACTGTAAAATCAGAACACTGAATAATTACCTAGATGATATTATTGGTCTTATATATGAAGCCACACCCAAGAGATCAGTCACCATAGCAAAAAGCTGGAAAACTGTTTTTTTTTTTTTACTTCATTATTGTCCAGTTTAAACAAACAACATATAACTATATATTTTTTACTTTTGGACAATGTCAGCTTAGATGTTTCCCAAAAATAAGTGTTCAATTAAACTTTTCTGAAACTTTGTTTCCTGTCTTTATGCTAAGCTAAGCTAACTGACTGCCAGCTGTAGCCTCATATTTACCATACTGTGATCTTCTTGTCTGTGTCTCAGTAAGCAAATAATCCTTTGGCGCCCTTTGGCATCTGTATGAGATACACAGAATTTTCAATAAATTATCCATTCACATCAGTGTTTGATGCCCAGAGCAAGAGGCCATAGTATACGAAGGGAGAAAGTCCACATTAGGAAGTGTTTGAGGTGAAAGGTGCATCAAGTAAAGCACTGAATTTTAATTGAGCCTTCATCGTCGTTTGGGCATAACAACGTACGTATCACATTCAGAGTCATATCTGGGCACGTTGCATGTGCACAATAATGCCACTGTATTGTGATAATAATGTTCCCCTGATGCAACAAAACTAAAGATGTAGATTAGCCAGTGGAAACTGTGCTTGGAGTTTGCTTGAATAGAAAAGAAACCCTGACAGCTCAGATGGACCATAGGATTCCTGAGGATGGTTGCAATATCTGTGTAGTGTCTCACCAGTCTGACTGGTTAAAAAAGCACTGAAGGTAAAGGATTGTTAGAGTCTGGTGCTGTGTCATAGATGTTACACAACATCTATCCCCTGCATCAGTTATAATTATCTTAGACTAAAGCTGGCCTCAGTCTTGACTGAGAAGGAGTCCGATTCACCGACCAGCAGGCAGTGGACGGTCAGAGACAGACAACCTGTCATCATGTGATAATACTGTTTTGTGATAACAGCTGAGCCAGTTCGGCTCGCTGATGAAGACCAAAAAATGTGTTAGAAGTACTGAAAAAAAAACTAAAAAGGCAGACCTCTAGCTGAGATTGTGTTATGTTATTTCCATCTGCAAATAAAACATTTTATGTGTATTCATTTACGGTATGTTTCCTATTTAAAAATCATTATTTAGTGATTTAAATATAACATCTGCAAGATTCATTAGAAATGAAACAGGGAATTAAACATTTTACTGGACAATAATTTATAATATAATATACTGTGGCAATTATTTCTACATTTTTGGTGGAGTCTTGTTTGATTTTCTTCAACTTTGCGGGATGTGTCTCACACAGATACTTTCATCTGACTTGGCCCACTTAGTTGATTGTCTCATTGCAGAGGAAATTTAAGTATGATCAGCGCAGTCAGGACCCAGTTCAGCTGCAAGAGCCTTTGTGTAAAAACAGGTAGGACACTGACTGTATCGTTAGAGGCTGGAGCCAAAATGCTGCTGCATAATTAAAAGATGGAATGAGGAATCATAAATTCTAAAATGTGGAGTGTGGTATCATTAAGACAATGAAAGAAGTGGAGGGAGAGAGCGGCAGGCTACAGTGCATCAGTAATTGAGCAGTTAGAGGGAAGGGAATTGGCTGGGATTCATGGGGGAGGAAATGACACACAAGGGGAACACAACCAGACGTGTGATATCACTGTAATAAAACAGGGATGAAAATAAGTGAGAAAAAATGTAGAAACAGGGAAAAACAGAAATAAAAAAGGTGTGTGTGCTAGATCACAACACTCCAGGAGTCTTTCTATGAATATACAATGTCTGTAGACAAATATAAAAGCTCTTGTTACAAATCACACTACAGGCTTCCCAGTATAGCTTCAGCATGTGCCACTTCATATGATTTATTCACGCTGGAGTGGGACAGCTTGATTCATCTTGAGGCGTGCTGTGGCTACAAAACTTTCTGACAAAAATGCCCTCCCAACAGAAGGCAGCCTTGGGCTATCTGTGTCCATTTCTGGGCTTTTAATAGACTCACACTCACTGCTGTGTGGCTTTAATTAAAACCAAGCAATTAGAAAATTGAAAAGGAGATGAAGAAAGTGGGTGAGCTGGGAAGGGAGACAACACAGTGGGGGACATGATAATTAAGAGCAGAAACACCACAAAATGCCACACCACTTGCACCTAGTGAGACTCGCATTCTCTCTCCTTCTCACAGTCCCACTGTCCCCACTCAATCACAAAGCTAATATCACCTTTATTCCATAAAACCCTTTCTTATTTCAGCTCTTTTATTTTGTCTATTTATTTAGCTTCAAATCCCCTCAAAGCGGTGGTGTGCTCCAGTTCTCCAAACCAGCCAGGCTGCATACTAAGCTCAGAGGAGCAGAACAGCCCGAGGCCACACCACCAACGGTATGGATCGGAGGCTCGCTAATCCTCTCGTCTTTGACCTCAAGTCGGACTGAATGTGCAAAATTACTGAGCCTCAGCATGGACTGTTTTTCCATTACAATACTTATAGGTTAAATAATTTTGCTTTATTTTATTTGTTTTGCTAAGTGAAGGAGAAAAGAGTCTGGTTGTGTTAGTTTTCCTGAATCGCATTTGTCTGCTGCTGATTTTTCAGTTGAGAATACTGACTGTTATGTGTACTGTAGCGGCCATGGCTTGAGCTGCACGATACTGTAGCAGGAAACATTAAACACATTCTGTTTTTTTATGGAACTTTGTTTTCCACTGTTTTTACTGGTTATTATAAACGAACTGTTGACATCTAACAGTGACACTGCAAGAAGAAAGACCAACAAGAAAAGAAACAAACAGTGAGAAAGAACAACACAAAAAAAAGAAAAAACACACACACACACACACACACACACACAGTTTAGCCAGATCAACCATTTTAATTAAAGGGAAGACTGAAAGTTACCTTGAATGCAGCTGCTTCCTAGCTCCACCATGTCTACATCACAGTTCAAAGGTTTACAAATGGAGCATAAGAAATGACATATATAAATAAAACAAGACAAAAAACAAAGTTTATATTATACATTCAAAAGTGAATTCTATGCTTCAGAGATGCAAGCTGGTCTGGAAAAAAAGATGCTGTGGTGTAAAGATGGCAGAGAGAAAAGTCAGCACTCATCTGGGCCATGTGACCATCCTGGCTAGGACGGCAACAGATTAGCTCCAGCAGGTTTAAAACTGGATGATCCTCTGGTTGTGTGCTATTTCTAATTGTTTGTTTCAAGATGTCACCGTGTTCCCAATACCTCAGCAGATAACTTGATGAGCATAATGTTATTACAAATGAAAATAGACAAGCTAATGAAAAGAAACCACTTACTGTATTAAACATCCCTTTAACACAACAACACCTTTTCTTTTTTTCCTTGCATCACATCTTCACATTAAGAAGGCTCTTTGTTCTGCTTTTGTTCTGATCAGTGCCTATAATTAATACACAACCTGAGCAGGACACTCATCTCATAGGTCTAAGCTCAAGCAAGGCTTGCTCTAGTTCATTTTCAGTCAGCTTTTGTTAGTTTTGAAGAGTATTTATCCACACTGGTGTCGACCAAGGCTGTGAAGGCAAAAACAAGGTGGTATCGCCTACTATCGTTTGCCAGTAAAGGATCCCAAGTGCTGTAAACATTGCCTGAGGCTTATTCATAACACAAAGTGAGGACGTGCTGTAGAAAGTCCACAGATTGAGTTTGTAGTGCCCACTTCAAAGCAGAGCACTACCAGGTTTGGTTGACATGATGGGTGACACGAGGACTTAAAACCCCCCCATCAGCAAAACACAGTCAGGCAAAGTACTAATCACTATGTTGGTGTTTATCTGAGTCTACATTAATGAAATAGTTTTATCAGCCTCATATATTAAGTATAAATCTTATTTCTACTTGTTACTATGCAACTGTATAAACTATGTTTGCAGTGATCACAGACAAACTTTTTTTTTTAATTTGCTACAGATAGGTCTGCTAAAGTGTTCGACAGTGAAGCATCCTATCTCCAAAAACACCAGTGGTTCTCCAACATGGGACTGGAGGAACAGACATATCTTGCCATTCTATAGCACAGTAATCATATTGTGAAGAGAGAGCGCACAACAAAGAAGAACTGTAAGTTGATGGGAGCAATCTAAACGTTACAGTAACTGCTAATAGCTATTTTGGGCACATTCATCTGGCCCTCTGCTCAGTTACAGGTCACAGGACAGTTACAGTACAGAGTCCTGAGCAACTGCACCATACTGAGTTCCCACCAAAGCCTACAGGTCAAATAAACAGCTTTTTGTGTCTGTTGATTACTTAATAAAATATTTCCATAATCACCATAATCATTATTTTCCAGCAAATAAGCTATAATACTGGCGATGTTGACAGAAGCCATTGCAGGCTGTGGGGATGCAGCTTCACTGTAATATTTACTGTTTATTTTGAGGAGAACCACAGTTCACTCAGGTGTTCTACAAAAGATCCAAACAGTGGGTGGTGAAGATGTTCAAGCCTCACACAGCACAGTTCACTGGAAAAACAAACACCAATATGCAATAGCTGGGAGGAAACGCAGCATGCTGAGATACAGCTTTACATTACAGAATGCAAATTACAGCCTAATTATTGCATTTAAATGAGAGTTGATGCTTTAATCTTCAAGTTTCCTCATTTCTTATAATTTTATGACTGATATGCCTCTGTAAATTCAAATGTTCCCTGAAAGAACCTTGCAATTTAGACCTAATTCTCAGTAAAGCACTGTACAATTAAGAGTTAATTGCGTGTATACAATTGATACGCTTACAATCAGTTGCTATAACCACTTAGTGCACAGCAGGTTTGTGGAACACAAGTTTCCGTACAGACACACATACAAAGAAAAGCTTACAACAGCAAATGAATAATGAATGAATATTTACTTGGTTTTAAAAGAAAACTTTGTTTTCTTGCTGAGAGTTAATTGAGAAGTTTGGTAACACTGAAGTTTGTATATTAAATAGCAGCCAGGAGACAGTTAGCTCAGCAGAAAGACTGGAAACAGAGAGAAACTGTCTGTCTATCTGTGACAACAGTAACAAACTCTGCATACAGTGCCTCCAAAGCATACTAATTGGCAGGTTATTTGCAGGCACATGCCACCTAAAGTGGCTGTCTGATTGCCACCAGTTGGAGAGGCACCAAACAGGTAGAAAAACTATTTTCTAATTTCCCCTGATATACTTCTTAAAAGTCTGTCACTGTGATCAGTGTGCCCTTTACATTGTCAAAAAACCCCACTGCTCCCACTGTACCAAACACATCTGTGACTCTCACATAACCTGCTGAGATCCTGCAGTTTATTTGCTCACACTGTTATGGAAGAATCACATGTGAGTAACCAAGGCATTTACTGCACTGTACTTACATGCAAACATAATATGATCCACACTGGGCTAAGTCCTACACAGGAGACATTGGGGTTAGAACTGAATGTGTACAGGTGTGTCCTCAACCCCAGTCATGTAATCAGAGCGCCAGTAGGTCAAAAAAAAAAGAAAGCATGTAAAGATAAATAATTAGGTTACCCTGAAATAACATGATGGCATGAATGTTGCAAGGCAGGAGAATCCAGGCATTATGAAATAGGTCGCTCACAAGTCCAGATGTTAGTTCCTGCTGTGGCAGCTGTCAAAATCGTCCCATTGTGCTCCATTAAAATACTAAAGTATTTGAGAACAAGTGACCCCCGGAGCTCAAAATATATTAAAATAGCGGTTAGTTTCAGTTATAAAACAGCATCAGGGAATTGTTCTGCATCTGTTTGAGTTCTAATCAGCAGATGAACAAACCTGCACAGTGCCAGTGTTCATCTGGCATGTTGTTAATGCTGAGTTCATGAGTGTCTAAATCCTGGACAGTTCAAAACAGGGAATAATGTACATGCAAAAACAGATAATGTTGTTGGTGTAACACAAAACAGAAGCTGAATAAGATTATATTTGAAAGAATAAACTCATAAAATCATCATAAAATGATCAGACATCTCAGGACCTCACCTCACCAGGGGACGTCTCACCTGAGGCACCAAAATGTCCAGACGCAGCCATGTTATGTGTTCTTTGTTTATTCAATACCAGAACCAAAGTGTTAACAAAAAATTCAGTCACTCTATGAGGAATTATTTCTGGAACCTGCCTTTATATTTTTCTCATAACTGCTACCAAATGTTTCCTAGAAAAATCCTAGAAAATTCATTTGTAATTAAGGTCCCAAAGAAGAAAGTGATGCAACAATTTCATAAGTATGCACTTGACTTGTGTCATATTTTGACCCATTCATGCATTTATTTTTTAACATACTATGTTCATCATTGATGTAAACAGAAATGAAATCAGTGACACCCTGTTAGTCTTAATTCTGTTTCTGTATTAGGACAAATTTATTTGGGAGACACAACTTAAACCTACACTCATGAATTCTGAGGACTTACAGGGCAACAACACAGTTGTTCTCCTGAGCTTATAGAGGTAGAGAAGAACAGCAGAGCCTTTTTCACAGTATATTTTAGGAGTTCCCAGTTATTAATTGAATAAAAGGCTGTTCTGATCTACTGACAAAGTGGTTCTCTGGCTCTCTTACCGCTGGGTACAAAGAGAATGAAATATGCTGATACTGTAGTGATTTTGTCACTCACCTTCAGACTAGGGAGTGACAGACCTTCCCAAACCCATTTAATCCTCTCGTCCTCTCTAAGCACAGAGAAGCAGTCAGGACACTCCCCTGTGCTTCAGCACAATGCTGTTTGAAATGCAATGAAGGGTGTCACTTGCAGCTGATGGCCCCGATCACTCGACTAGCAGTGTCTAATTATCATGTCATTTCAATGCCATGTTGCCAAGACTCCCAAAGCCAATACTTTGATTATGCACAGCAATGAAACACTTTAATAACCTTTTTTTTTTTTAGGTAGGCACTTTATTGATCCCTCAATGGGGAAATGTCAGTGTTTCAGCAGCAATGGAGAACAAACAACATAACACCATGAGAAACAAACACCACACACATATCTTGATAAACAAATTTTAGTACCTCAAGCAGCAGTAGAGATATATATATCTTTGTCTTTGTCTTTGTCTTTGTATCTTTGTCTTTAAAAGCCACTGTAGTTCGTACTGTTTCAAGGAAAACAACAGAATACAACACTAATGAAGACAGCAGAGATGTTTAAAATACTGCTGGAAGAAAGGAGGCTT
>NW_018128032.1:123115-124012 GCF_001952655.1 Monopterus albus | reverse complement strand
ACCCAACAAAATAAAAGGCACCATAAGCGTGTTCCCTCACATCCACATGCTTCCACTCAGTGGGAAGCTGCAGGGTACCCAAGGCTAAGTTCAAGCTTGTCTCCCTCCCTTGCTCTGTGCTTCTGCCCCACGGCACAGGCATCACTCCGATAAACACACACCCACACTGACACGCAACCCTGTGTATCACAATAATACTCACACAAACACACACTTAGAAGTACATATTTTTACATGTGATGCTCACCGTACTTTCCTCTGTGAGACACACATGGCAGCATACTTGGGTGTATGGATGTGCATGTATGTCCTCCAAGAAGGTTTGTAGCGCCCACACAAGTACCAGACCCCAGCTGTGTTTACAGAAAACAAGCCCTGCTGATGAACTCAGAGACTGTGGCCAAATGCCAGACTTCTGTGTTTACTAATGCTAATCTGAATTTTCTTCATTATGTATCATAATAATAATATAATATTAATTTTGTTTATGAGCAGGAAAGTGTACACAAGCAGATTTCACAATGAGCTTTGACTTTGGAAGTAAAAACAACCATCTTAAATTTAAAGATTTGGCCAGGACTGATTTCCATCATGTTGTGTTGTTAGACCAGTACCCATCTCTACATGCCCATCTTGCATGTTAGCTTTTGCTTTAACATGCTAACTATAATTTCAAATCAATTTCAACTAAATTTTATTTTTATAGAGCCAAATCACAGCAAAAATCATCTCAAGGCACTTTACATATAAAGGTCTAGAGCTTACAGTATCCATCCATCCATTATCTACAGGGGGCTGGAGACAATCCCAGCTGACATTGAGCGAGAGGCGGGGTCCAGACAGGTCGTCAGTCTATCACAGGACTGACACTTAGAGACAGACAACCACACACACCCA
>NW_018128032.1:113591-123009 GCF_001952655.1 Monopterus albus | reverse complement strand
TTAACCTGCACAGAAAGGCCCCAGGTCAGCCGGGACTCAAACCCGGAACCTTCATGCTGTGAGGCCTTACATTATTACAGGGAAGAACCCAACAAATCCCCCTTGAGCAGCACTCAGCTGGAGAAAACTCCCTTTAACAGAAGAAACCTCCGACAGACCCCGGCTCTTGGTGGGCGGCCTTCTGCCTCAACCGGTTGGGGTGAGTGGATAGAGGGGGGAAGCCAGACTACCCAGACAGAACCCGCACAGGCACAGGGAGAACATTTAAACTGCACAGAAAGGCCCCAGGTCAGCCGGGACTCAAACCCGGAACCTTCATGCTGTGAGGCCTTACATTATTACAGGGAAGAACCCAACAAATCCCCCTTGAGCAGCACTCAGCTGGAGAAAACTCCCTTTAACAGAAGAAACCTCCGACAGACCCCGGCTCTTGGTGGGCGGCCTTCTGCCTCAACCGGTTGGGGTGAGTGGATAGAGGAGAGACAAAAGAAGAAAAGCAACAAGACACAACAAACACTGGGCAGGTTGATGTGGCTGGTGACTGCTCATCAGAAACATAGAGTTCCAGAGCCAGAAAGGTACAGGGAGAGAGAGAGGACACACTATGGGAGAGAGGAGACACAGTTAGTGATGTGTAGTGGTGGCATAAAGATGCATAGGGAGGGGAGAGGAGAGGAGCTCAGAGCATGGGGCCCCCCAGCAGCCTAGGCCTATAGCAGCATAACTAGGGGAAGGCTCAGGAGGAGTTGATCCAGCCCTAACTATAAGCTTTATCAAAAAGGAAAGTATTAAGCCTGATGTTAAAGGTAGAGAGGGTGTCCACCTCCTGAACTGAGACTAGGAGTTGGTTCTACAGGAGAGGAGCTTGATAGCTGAAGGCTCTGCCTCCCATTCTACTTCTAGGAACCACAAGTAGACCTGTGCTCTGAGTGCAACCCTGTCAAAACAGCAATATATGCTTTATTATCAATACAGGGTTTTCCTGAGAAAACTAAATATGCTGGAAGAGCTTACAACTGATGCCAAAAGTTATGTAAGAATGCCCTTAAAAGTGAAAAGTTGCAGAAAGGGAGCTGACAGACTGCACAAAGACCAGACTATCCAGAGAATTTATGTAACACGAAGGAAATGTATGTAAAGTGTTTTTCTACTCAGCATTCTTGTTTGACTCTGATAGATAAGCTGAAACATTGGATCTACCTATTTAGAAGATATCAATGAAATAAAGATGAACAGAGAAAATCTGTGTGGTCCTCCTCTTTCAAGTGCACCAGCACAAAATTGATGGGGCTGAGGTGCTTTTTCATTTGATTGGTTTTTGGGGGGTTTTTTTGGTATGCAAAATCTAAACATCCACAAAAACAACAAGGAATATGAAAAATCAATTGCACTTGCTATAAAAATTAATTTGCTGCTGTTGTATCACACTCAGTAAGCAGAGGGAAGGCAAATGACAGTAAAGGCAGGGGACACATCACTTTGTTCACAGTATCTCAGGCGCCACTGCCTCTCGCATTAGGGAACAGACCTGCATTGATTTTGTGACAAGTGAATCAGGCTCTGATTTTAATTGCAGTCCTCCAAGCTAATCGCACAAGGCCATGACAACTCGAGATGTGCTGCTGGGACTTGAACAGCATAATACAGAACAGTTTCTGCCACCGACATCTGCACTTCTGCCCAGAAAAGCTGGCCAGGTCAGTGGCAGAGGACAGGCCCTGTTTTATCTCTGTTGTCTTTCTGGTGTGACAGTATTATAATGCCAATATCGCCCTGGGAGGCAGGTTTTTAGTCAATAGCTGATGTGTGAAGTCAGAAAAACATCCCTGTTAGAGTGAGTAGTGGGCTGCTGCAGGTCACAGTGAGCCAGCTGAGGTGGCTAACCAGATAGATCTTTAGGTAGAGCTATTGTCCCACCACATACACTGAACTGATATAATACTTAGAGATAATAGTTAGAAACATATAAATAACCCTAAAATTAAAGCACAGTCTATTATTACAGTACAAGAAGATTCAGTCTTCATCAGTTATCCAAAGAGAACTATGCACAGAGCTGACCAGGTTAAATAATAATTTAGACCCAAATTAATATAGAAAACTGCTACAACAGTGCAAAAACTACAAAACTCTTACTCAACTATTTATTAACTACAAAAATAACTATGACTCTTTGAAGCTAAATAAGTGTACCAGTGCAACAGAGTGCACTTCTGACCACACTATCAGCAATGGTGGGTGAGATCAGCGCTGCAAGAGACTTTCAGCTAGAGACAGGAACAATAGAAGAATGCTTTCCAGCCTGGAGAGGTACCATGTGGCGTTTTCTCCATTCTCAGTCATACAAAAACACTTTGAGAGGACCACCAGCCCTACATCAAATCCTTTGAATGCACATTTTGTCATATCACTTGCTCAAAGCCAATCTTTTTAAACATTTTAAAAGCTGCATTGTTTACATGCATAGAGACAGTTTCTTTGCTGGCCCATTGCTAGCAACTTTTTTATTGCCAGCAACTGTTGATCTGTGGAAAAGTGTGAATCCATTGGCAGTAATTTGCATTGCTTCATCTGTGTCCTCATGCAGGTGCTAGCAGAGCACGAGTAACACACAAAACACAGGCACACTCATTAAAACATTCTTCCATTAGTAGCATTAGAGGACAAGTCTCCTTTTGGGTGTGTAGAACTGGACCTTAGCTTCTGTTTGCACATCCCTTCCATCCCCTACAGACCTTGTCCATCATGCTTCTCTTGGCTTTAGGAGGGCACAGCTGGCGTTCACAGATGTGCAGCGAACATGTGAGGGAGTTTTTGTGGCTCCCTTAGTGCAGGTGAGGAATACCAACAGCGCTCTGGACTTCTAACACACCAGGCAGACAGACTGTAATAAAATCAAATGGAGTAAATGTCATCTTTATAAACCAAGTTTTTTTTTAGCCTGTGTCAGAGAAAAGATTCAGTTCTGGTCATAAAGGATTCCACCCCATTACTGGGCATTTGTATTTATTTTGCCCCCACTGTACATGTACAATATAAAGGAATGCATCACTTTTTAAGTCACATTGCAAGACACTGTAATGATTTTTGAGGAATGTCAAAAAAGAAGAAAGACAGAGAGAGAGAGAGAGAGAGAGAGAGAGAGAGAGAGTGATTGCTCTACTAGAAAAACTAACCGTGACACTGAGCTATTAACTGTAATAACGAAAGGTGATTTGGCACATGTATTTTTACTGGAGACAGGTGGTTAACTGGCTAGAAGCAAAGCCTGTTAAAAAAAAAGATGAGGCAAATCCAATCTTAGTGGCAGCTGTGATGAATGGGAAGATAGATGAAAAGATAAACAGGGCACAAAGAAAATGAAAAATGTTAAGGATTTTCTTTTTCATTTCAACTTAATGGCAAGAAATGGCCTGCCACCTTTAGTGATAACATTTGCAGAGTATGCTGGAAAAATGTAAAACCCCACCTAACAGTAGCCATTGTTACCTCTCTGGGGGTCCGAGCTAGAGAACCAAGTTTCTATGTCACATCCAAGCAACACTGACAGCTAATGGAGCAGTGCTGGGAGTGCCACTCCATCACAGGACGGTACCGCTACTCGTGTCAGCATGCCATTCTCTCCTCACTGCTAAAACTAAGATGTAAAACCCTTTCAAAGCCCTGCCTCCCACCACCCTGGGTTCACTAAGTCGTCTTAACAGGGAGTCTCTAGGAGACTCCATCTATCCCATCAGCTTTGGTACAACTTTTCTCTACCTCCCAGACATGTGGGAGGCAACTGTCAGGATCTAAAAAAGGCGTTACACAATAAAATGATTACCTCAGTCAGTAAGGAAGGTAGTGTGTAGAAGATGCATCTTTTCAAGGTTTTTTCATAATGCTAGGCTTCTGATCAAAGAATTTCAAATATAGGAGGATGACTGTGATGACATTAATTTGTAAATCCAGATTAAAAAGGATGCAGGAATTCCTGCGAATACAGGCGGTGGAAAAACTGCTTCAGCTCTCTATGATGGGTAACAAAACATCTACAGGTCCACCTAGGCTCTGTGGTTGCAGGTAAACTTGATTTTAAACTTTTCTAACCCATACTGTAAGTCTAAAGACTGTTGCTTTGGTTCAAAGCGACAAGTGCCACCTTTGTGCTCCTCTGTCAACTATGTGAACAATTAGAGTAACAACTGGGAACCACCACTGCTTCTTGTTTATTCTTCATCTCTAAAGCCCTATCACAGTCAATTAAATTTAAGTTTCTCAGATTAAACAGGCTTACCCTGCTTTCCTCACACACACACAAAGACATAACAACAAGGACACAAGGAAGAGAGGCAATGCCTTTCATTCTCACCGAGCAGAAGAAAGCTGACATTTGAGGGCGAGCATCAGTCCTGCCCACCGATGCTGTGACGCACACTTTCACTGCCCAGTGCGCTTAATTAACAACATGCTCTGTGAACACCTTTGATCTGTTTTTATATTCTCTGGACGTGGCTCAGCACATTTTGTACGACACCCACAGAGGCGCATACACGCACACATACATGAGCGCAAGAACACAATGCTCAGATAGGCGCACACAGTCCTGTACTACAAAGATGAGAATGTACTAATGCTTTCAGTGTTGAACGTCATGGACTTTATTGCAGACTGCTTTGCTGTTGCTGCTCTGCTACTGTTTTTTGTTCTTTCTACAGTAAGTTAAAACTCTTTAACTTATTAAATATATTTAAATTGTAAGTTATTGTTTGTCCTTTAATATGGGGAAATGGTGAAGAGGGAAGGAAGAAGAAACTAGCACACACTGAGTTCAAAACGCTGTAAAGAAAGCTCCAGTAAGAGCATACGCAGCCTCAGGACCACAGCTACCATGACTAAAATGTCTTTCAAACATTTTCTAGACTATTGGAATTATGTATTTTGATCCAGGTTACAGCATGTAATTTATGATATAATTTTGTTTTTTTGACCCATTTTAAACAGCAAACCTTATAGCACAAAGACTCGAATGTAGCTGTGACCACAAATAGACCTTTTCATACTGACGTCAGTTAAGATTCTCATTCCACAGGAGATCCTTATCTTAGTACTTCCCTGGTGCGTCTCTACGATGTTGACTAAAAGGGCAACATTAACACTCACCAAAATAATATATACATGTTTACAACTTTTTAAATCTTGTTTATTCACCATAATATTAGTTTTATATTTTATTACTGATCATTGGTGAATGGATCTCTTTGGCACTAACAGTTACTGGGGGCAGATGCTGATGAGAAGTCATTTCTATTCAAAATATTAGCAACCGTTTTAGGGGGGTCACTGAGATTAAAAACACCATGCATTTGATTTTCTTCCTCATTTTTACTTTATTTTATTGTGTAATGTGAAAAACACAACCCCAATTAATGCATGATAAAATTACAGTTTGGCACACACACACATACCAACATTCAACAGACATACATTAAGTTTTCTCTGCTGGTACTTGATGTGCTTTGTTGCCCTTAATGATTCTGCGTTGTTTGAAACCGTACAGTATCTGAATGACTCTGATTTGACCTGAGCACAGATCAGCCTTCGTGCATCTGAAAAATGTTAATACTGGATTGGAAACAGTTAAGATCAATCTACTGGGCCTAATTTCCCTAACCCAGAGGAGTATAATAAATGATGACAGTAGTGAAATGAAAATATTGTAAATTCTTAATTGTTGTACATAATTCATCTGTTATCTTGACAAAGCTGGCAGATGAGATCAGTGGACATAGAGAATTTTAATAAAAGCTTAAATTGTTTCTGCCATAAAAAGTCTGAAATCCACTGTGATTCAAGGACACCTGACATCTATTCCCCTGGTTTTATTACAGCAAATTAAACGTAACCAGCATATTTAAAAGGTAAACACAAAGAAACAACAGATAGTTTAAAAACAGCCAGGGCCTCTGTCGAGCGACCAGGCAATATTCAAACTTTTTTAGGAAGTCAGAATGGAACTTGTTGATTCATGGTCGTTTTGATTCAAAGTGAACATCATTTCACACAAATCATCAAAAGTGACCAACGAACAAAAGTTTACACCCTGAAGAGTTTGGGGTCGCCTTTATTCTGATAAATGATTCGGCTTGATAGTCATATTCATCCCACACTGACAGAGCTTAGGTCAAATGTCTCTCTGCACCCACACAAAGTACTACGCTTTTTGTCAGCATGTCTCAAAAATGCATACATTGAACCTTAAACCCTGAGATGAGAGGTTTTCCTTCTGCCACTCATAATTCCAAATGTGTCCTGTTTAAGGGTGAAGAGGGCGCTAGCTGTGATGCTAATTTTAATCAGGTATTCCAGACATTAACTGACGGGACAGCCTAAAAACAAAAACATGAGGGGGTTACAGTTCATATTATAAAGCTGTTTATATTCCCAGTCATGAGCATCAGATTGCTATACGTGACCTCTTATTATTCTTTTAGAAGTGCAGTAATATGTAAAGAGTGAGTGAAGAACTCTCCTGTACACCCACGGTACAAAGGTGAGAGTCCTCAGCAGAAAAGCACTGTCAGCCTGATGACTTCAGAGGCGCAACACCCCCACCACCCCACCCCACCTATTTCATGGAGTCTTGACATCAGAAATACAAGGATTAACTTTTTTTATCCAAGCAATAGGGAATTGAAATAAAAAGATAAACACAAACATGTCCTCTGTTTAGTTTCCTGTGACAGAAAACAGAGTGCCTGATATTTTCCGTGAGATTTCTTTTAAGCCCACTGCTCACCATCTCATTTTGCTGATTTATTTGTTTGTGTTTTATTATTGAGGAGCACTAGGTTTGTAGTTGTGTGTTGTTATGACTGAAATATATTTCTAAAGGCACAGGCAAGAGCCTTAAATTTTTGTGTAATTCTGCCTGTGCAAAAGTTTGGCTTCAGTACTCGCAATACGGTTACTTGGGTTTGTTTACAAAAGAAGTGGCATTAGTATGTGAAGCAAAAGCTGTGCTGGAACTGACTACAACTGGCAGACACTAACAAAGTGGAGATAAACAAGTCTTTAAGGCTGTTTAGTCGACCTAAGCAGAGAAAAAATCATAATGACAGAAAATATTCAGCATGCAGAAGAGGACACACAGCTCTGCAGTGTAATTGTTTAGTAGTCCTGGACAAAAATTAATCAAATCTTTAGTGGTATTTCTGAAGGTTTGATATCAGTAAAGTTCATACTGCTACGAGCTGCCTCCAGCAAACAGTTATATGCTCTGACACTGACAAAAGTCTGGTAAAGAAATGAAAACATACACAAGATTAAAAGTGCCTAATTTCTTTTAAGATGCTAGTGAGGCTCAAAACAAAGTCACAGTTGAAACCGCTTCTTAGAGCTCATTGCCCCTCCTGTCCGGTTTCTCTGAGCTACAACGTGAACTACAAATGTCTACACACTACCTATCCAACACTTAACAGTAGTCAGACAAAGCTAGGAACTAGCTGGTAAACACAGGGCAAATCCCAATTCCCTTATCTGATCATTCCTCTCCCATCTCACTCTGTCGTTCCAGTCCTCCATTTTGAAGGACACCCCAAAACTCTTATTCTTGCCCTGAAGAGCGAGAAGGCTACCTGGAAGAGATATGACCAAGGATACATGAGATCCTCCTTCACTGAAGTCTTTTTTTATGCACCAGCACACGTCTTTATTGAAAATCAGCTGCTGACTGGATGCTTGAGATGAAGGATCAGAGGACAAACATGTTTCTTCAGTTCCTGTCTCCTCGCATTTTGTCCTTGCATTTTACAAGGGGCGGGACTAAGACTCAATGAAAAGATGCACTTAAAGGAACTGGGATTTACCAACAGTTGAGCAGCTAAAGAACCACATATTTCCCTTTGTGTGGAGCAAAACAACAAATGAACTTGTATTCTTCAGATGGTCAGAAACACCAGTCCAAATAATTGCTAATGTTACATAAAACTAATTAAGTTATACTCAACGACAACAAGAAAATGTTGAAAAGTTAAAGAAATACCCTCGGTGATCTTGAGCATTGGAGCAACAGAGGATGTAATCAGTTCACATAGTCACATACTCTACATGTGCAATATTTCATCATCTACAAACACCAAAGCCACTAAAGAATGGTTCACCGTACTCAACGGCTGCAATAATTAAAGAGGCAGCTTTGGCAGAGCTTTTTTAATCCTGTGCATAAATGATTGTGGTTAATGAGGGAGCATTTACAGTTATGATACAAATGCAGCCAAGCCAATCCAGGCATCCAGTGACTGCCAGTAAACATAGCCTGGCACCCAATTGCCTGTTGATCAGTAGGGCTGCTCAGGGTCACTATGTGTGGGCGCCATCATAAGTAAAGATGGCCTTTTATACTGGCTGTTTTCTAATCAAAGAGAAAGTAGAGAAGTGGGACAATTAGAATACAGAGCACCATAGGGATGCCCAGTTAAATTACTGCAGCTCTGACCATCAGTAAATATGCATGTGTGTGTGGTACTGTTGTGAGCAAGATTATGTGAGATCTCCCTTCAAAACTAATGAGCCACAGTACAGCTTACCCAATGACTCCACAGCCCATAGTCCACTGAAAAGCCTTTTCAAGTCATAATCAGCTTCAATTAAAACGGTAACTCCTGGAAGAGGAGCTAACATGGCAACTGTACTCTCGTTGCCCTGTCTGTCTCTGTCGTCTGCTATCTGGCTCAGCTCTGTTGTCTGCTGCTTGATGTTATCTAGTAGACAAGCACACAAACATGCAAGTAAGCACAACATGCACAATTATGTCAGCACAGTGCTCTTTTGTATCAGCCCTGCAAGGCAAAATTTCTCCTCGACATGCTGATTTTAATTATGCACCACCTTGAATGCTGCCTGCTTTTTATTAACTCTCACTTCACTGCACATAAGATACTCTTTTTAAATTCAACATTCCTTGTAAATCAATGAAAATTTGATTTGATTTGATTTGATTTATTCTTTCAAGCAAGTAAAGACAGTTGATATGTCAACACACATAATTTTACACATATCCAACAAATGCTAATCCAATATCAATTTCTTTATACCTAGTACATGCTTGAACGGAGTAGGAAGAAGTCAGACTTATCCAGTCCTACCCCATGACATCATCTTACCATCATTGGTTTGCAAGCAATATCTCTACATAGATAATTATTTTCTACACCACACAAGTAATATACTAAAGAATTATTACAAAGTGTTAACATTCATACACCACACCCACAATGTTCCATCTAATTAATCATTAAGCCTGTTCTTGCATATATCTTGATTGACACATACCTTTATATTTATGTTTAAACTCGTCAATTCTATTACTATTTTTTATGTCCACACTTAAATTATTCCATAGTTTTACCCCACTTATGGAAATACAAAATCTTTTTTT
>NW_018128032.1:81205-111438 GCF_001952655.1 Monopterus albus | reverse complement strand
TACGTGGGTCATACTTGTTGTTGGTTCCTGTTAATTGTTGGTTCGAACCCTCATCTGCCCTGGCAGATATCAATATACCTGCGTATTTCTTCACACAGCTGAGGGTCCAGCGACCCCTTCATACTCTCCTTGTCTCGGCATACTGGTCCTCGGCGTGCTGGTCATAGGTCCTGGATTCTGGTTCCGAGGACGGGTCACTAGTGGGTCATACCGCAGGAACGCGATGTCTCCCCTCGCCCTGGCCTCCCTTAACCTCGGCATCAACTCCCTTTTTCTCTTCCTCACAGACTCGGTGTAATCTTCATTTATATAAATATTAGATCCTTTAAGCTTCTTTGCTTGTTGCAATATGTGTGCCTTATTTTTCTCTTTCATCATGAATATTTCCTTCACCTTACATTCCGTTTCCGTCTAGCTTTCTCCAGCTGACTCCTTGATTCCCTCGAAGATCAGGTTTTTTCGCTTGGACTGTACTTCCAAATGCTCCATTTTATCCGTTATGGCTATTAGACTCTCACAAGTTTTGTAGACATCATCCCTTGTTTCCTTGGTTTGTATTTTCTGTTCACCCATGGCTGCTTTAATCACATCCACATCTCGCTGGGTAAACTGCAAACTCGCTTTTATCTCCTGTATTTCTCTGGTCATGTTGTCGAGTCTCTTGTTATTTGTCTCCATAAGTAGTTGCACAAAACCTTTGAAGTTGTCTTGTTGTTGGTTCAACAGTGCGGTGTACATCTGCTTCTGCTGACTCAACATCTCTGTTACTTGCGCCGCTGAAATAGAATCCTCTTCTGCCTCAACATCCTTGTTCGCTTCTGATTTATTAGCTCTTTTCCCTCTTGGAGGCATTTTAATAGTTGTAGAATTTGTTCAAAGACTTGAAAATGTAGAAGATGTGAAAAATCGTAGAACAGACAAGAGGAGCAGTAAAGACGTCTGCTCTCGCTTGCAACCCGGAAATTGCAAAACTGAGATTTAAAATGACTTAATCACATCTACACATGTTGACATGCGTTGTTACCACCTCATTATCAAGGCAAATACAAATATATTTGTTTTTCACTCTCATTGAGCAGCGTGGCCTTACAGCTGGAGGTTTAGCTTCTGATTTCACTTGTTCCAGGCATTCTGACTGGCAGGCTGGGAAAACAGCTGAAGATAATTGAAACTGTGCCATTAAACTGTTTTGATATTTGCACAAAGGGTGTTTGTTTATCGTTTGTTTACCGCCGCAGTATTTCAGTGACAGATAATGTGGATTTTGGCCAGTGTGATCTATGAGTTAATGAAGGCTGCGAGTGTCTCACAGAAATAATTGTGTTTGCCTGCATATGCATGAAGCTTCTAGGAGAAAACAAGCTAATCTAATACTCGCTTTTAAAGTCACAGTATGTACACAGCCTCAGATGGGTTTTGCAGAGACACAGACACAAACACGTCTTTATCTCCAAACATAAAGTTTTGTTCATGTTATCTAAACAAAGGTCTAAAATGCATAGTGCCAATTATGTGTTTTTAAGCATTTTTAATTTTGATGACGTGTATGATGTTGCATACTGGCTCACTGGCAAGTCGTTTTCAAAGTGTACACACAGTATAAGTAGGATTGCTAGTTTTGTGGTTGCCCCATGAGATGGCGTGGCATCAGACCTGTTTAATGTGAGGCATCAGCACAGGTGGAACCATTGATATCATTAGCACTGCTTGACTGATCCAGCAAATAAAATTTGTCACAGATACTGTCAAATCTACACACGGCCAGCTCTGTGTGGCTCCAGAAGAAACTAATGTGTTCATGTGAAGAAATTACATCCCTACAGGCTGAGAAAGCTATCATTAAGGATTAGACGGGCTGACAGACAAGTCAATATTTTGAGGCCATTCACAGTGGTATGAGGGGTTCCTTCCCATTTATCCTGAAAGCAGCAATATCAGCTCCGAAAAATAAATCTTCAGTGACGGCTGTTTAACGCTGAAAGATGCAACTTCTGAGTTGTCAGATCATGTTCTGACTATATTTACTGCACAACAGGTTCCTGAAAGGGAGACAGAAAACATTTTAATAGACCTCAGGTTCATTTTTACATAAAGTGAGTGACCAGTTTATTAAATACACCTGTACAATGTAATGCAATTAAGCCTTGACAAAAAGCTTTAATCGAGCTCACGTTTTCTATTATGACACTATAAGGAGGGTGCAATGTAATGGCTTGTTTGTCTGCATTACACTGTACATGTATGTTGTATTTTGTGCACTGGCTTTTTCATAAAAGGTGAATAAAACAAAGACCTCCCTGGAACACATAAGCAGCAAATGGTGTTTAAAGGGTCAGTTCATCAAATCAGTCTGTTGTCATGCAGATAGTTTTCTTTTCATTTTCCAGGATTTTAAGATATCCACTGCTCAGATTCATGCCTCACCCTAGAATGATAGATTTTTAAAAACTCAGCAGCAACATGTCCTGGCTCCTCAGGTTACTCTACAGACCTCGCTGTGAACTGATTTCATTTAAACTATTTTGTCCTGAAAACAGAGGTACCATTAAACTATTTGCAGCAAAGTGTCGACAGACACACAGACACAATAAGAGCCTGTTCAGCATGGACAATACCAGAGCCCTGGTAGTGGCACAACAAACTGGGGCACAGTCATTGTTACTTAAAGTTACTAGTTACACCTGTACTTTTCCTGACACGTCAAAATGTCTGCTGCTTGATGCCGTTGTCTTTAAAGATAAAGTGCACGCAGCTTTTCCTCACCGAGCTGAAAAGCTGTTTTTCTGTCCTCTTTGGTCGAAACATTCCACAAATCAATCCTGAGTGTGTGCTCAGAGGTGTGATTTGTTGCACTTGTAAGTTACTCTTTAAAACTATTTGTTTCAAGATCATCTGGGAAAACGAAATGGAATTCAGTAGAGTTCCAGAGTGAACTACAGCCTGGTGTCCCTGTTCTGGAAGTAAGTCAACTCAAATCAAATGTACTTATAGAGCAAATTTAAAGTGCATTGAAAGTATTTTACAGAGAATAATTATTTAAAGTTACTAAAAACAAAGCAAACTAATAACTAGTAATGTTGGTGGTGTTGATGAAAGTTTTTTTTTTTATAGAGGTGGGCCTTTAGCTGACATTTACAAGTAGTAATAGATGGGAAAGATCTAAAAGAGAGGCCTAAACTGTTCCACAGCCTGTCGGCAGCAACTGGGGGGTCTGGGAGTGATCAGTCTGGGCATGGAATAAGCATTGAGGGGAGCAGTAGGCTGGAGCCGAACCATGCAAAGCTTTAATGTTATATATAATTAACTTCTGTTTTCCGGTTCCTTTGTTTGACTGGTTTCTATGCTGTACTTCCTGCACTGTAACTGCCTGATTTCTGTTTCACACCTTATATTTTGTCTTTTTGTTCTTATTTTTATTTTATGTATTTTATCATATTTTAACACTTTGTCTTAACAGATTTTATTCTGGTTTTATTGCTTATTGTTTTAATGCTATTACAGTTTTTTCACTTTGAATTTCCTCTGTGTTTGAAATGTGCTATATAAATTGTATTTTATCATATTTTAACACTTTGTCTTAACAGATTTTATTCTGGTTTTATTGCTTATTGTTTTAATGCTATTACAGTTTTTTCACTTTGAATTTCCTCTGTGTTTGAAATGTGCTATATAAATAAAGTCACCTTGCCTTGTCTTAATAAGAGTAAGGGTCCCATACATGTATTTGGACAGTGTTGGAGCACTTCACCTACACGCGGCTCGTCAGCGCTAAAGATGACACTATTAGAAAATGTCTGGTTCTTTGATTAAAAAGTCACATGTACAATGTTGTGTCCATAAAAATGTTATGTGCACAAATTTAATGTTAAAAAATGATGTTACTGCTAACAATGGGCACAAGTTAAACATTACATTTTACAATACAATCTGCAACTTAAACTAATTCTCTTTTGAATTCTGAGCCCATTTTGATTGTTTTTATAACAATAATAATGTGTTCTGTTCATAAATTCAGCAGCTAATGATTTTGCATTCCCGGCGACTCAGACTGTACAGAGTTGAAATATTTTCTGCACATAATACTGTATCCCCAGTCTGACCATTGTATTGTGTCCTTCTGTTGTGTTGTTGTGCTTGTTCTCCATCCCGCTAACATTAACTCTCGCACTGCATTGTTTATTCATAACAGGAAAACAATCTTACAGAATCTCCAGTGACTGAAGCACTGCTCCTGGGGACATCAGATCCTATAGGCTTAATTCTTTCTCAGGCTACAGAACACGACAGGGGGAGAATGCTCAGCATAAACCCGTCTGAAGGGGTTGTTGATTCCACAAGTGACAAGCATGAAATAAGGGATTTAGATGTTGACCCAAACATCTCTCCACCTGGCTTTGGAGCTGGCGTGTCCCACCACATTGCTTTGTGCTGTAAAGCTTCCAGCACAGCTCTGAATAAGAAACGTATCCTCAGGTTCAAATATAGCACATTTCCATCCTGCTCATCCAATCCTGCTACATGTGGTTCAGCGGTGCAGCTGCTGATGGGATAAACGGTCCGAATGCTGCCCAAACACACAGACCATTAAAGTTCCCCCCTGCAGCTATATCACCATGAAAACGTCAGACAACAGCCAGGAAACACACAGGTCACTGCTCGGCCAAAACAGGCCTTCAATTAGGCAAAAACACTGGGTGCTAGTTGAGGCTACTACTGGCTTGAGGAGACATTCCCTCCCACACAGTGGCGTTATCTCTCCCACTACAGACATGCATGCAATAGCCTGGAGCTCCTCAGAAGACACACAGCTGGCACTGGGGATTCTGGCTATTATAGTACTTCAGAGTAATGCTGCGCATTACCTTAATTTTCACTCATTAATGATTGTCATAAAGATTCCCTCAGCTTCTGCCTCTAACCCTATTGTCGGTTTGTTGATTTTATTAGCCAAATACAAGGCACAATGGCTCGAAAGCAATGATGTGAAATGATAGCTGCAGGACATTTGCTAAATTAAAGCCATTGTGTTGGCAGGGCAGAAGCTGAGGCACCTTGACAGCTGGTTAATGTGTCTGTGGCATAGTCACTTCTCTTTTTCCAGGATGATACTGTGAGAGTTGGTTAGAGAAGAAGAGACTGTAATTTAGAAGTCCCACGCCAGAAAAAGAAACAACCGAGAGTCACTGGTGTTGCTTCACCACCACCAGTCCTGCTTGTTGACAGTGTTAATCTCTTAAATTGACACACGAAGCCTTTAACCAGACAGGCGACCGCACAGTGTATGACACTGAAGTGTTGCTTTATTGTGTTCTTCAGCCTGAGATCTGACGGTTTCAGACACATTTTCAACTAAAATCTAGTTTCAAGTATCTCAGAGAGCTCTAATTGTCTAATCGGAGTGTATGGTCCAGAGTTTCACTTCAGTAACTGCATACACACACACCCTCGCAGTAAATAAGCTCAAGAAAATACATTTCTGTGAAGATACTTTAAATGATACACTGATGATAAATGGAATGATGCATTTGAAGAATTGGAACACGAAAATAGTTGCAAGAGGATTCTTTTTTCACTTAACTTCAGCCTTCATTCTTTAGCTTTACTTTCTCCTTTTTTTCACATAAAATGACTAAAGGGCTTCTCCAGATTCAGCCTTGTCTTCAAGGAGTCTGTAAAAAGATGTCAAAATATCATCTCCAGCAGGAAGTGTGTGAAGCTGCCTGTGCAGGCAGTCTGTCAACTCCTGAGACAGTGCAGTCGCTCTCCCTGACTTCCCTTTTTTCATCCTGTTCCAGAAACAGGAGAAGGTTCCACTGACACTAAGTAAATAACCCCATTGCTTTTCACTTTAGTAGGAAGGGGACAACTCGAAAAGAGTTTGTGTAAATAGACTGCTGCACAAATGCAGGCAAAGAAATTACTCTGTCACTCAGTGCATCGTCCAGAGCATCATGAGGGCTGGACTACAGAGACACAATGTAGCCAGGCCTGAGCCTCCAGCCTCCCCTTAAGGACCATCTCTTACCCTGACCTGGCCTACTTGACATGGAGATATGAGCTGCAACCTGGGAAGAAATGCAGAAGCAAGCAAATTTGGTTTTCCCAACAAGACCTTGGCAGAAAGTCAAACAAACATACAGTAATTGAATGTATAGGTTAAACTTGGAGTCTCAATGCACTGAGGAGATAATGTGCAGGTGGAGGTAACATAGGATAACAATGTAAAAGTGAATCTCCTCACTGTAGAATACTGTCACTGTAGAGAGTGAGTGGAGTGTACAGAGTGGGACAGAGATGCACAGAGGGCGGCAGTGAGTGAGTCTGAACTCATGTAGAGCTGCCTTTCTGTAGCTGTGCAGTCCTTAAGGCACACATGTACAGATGTACTATACATATGACACACTCAAACCTTAAGGAAACAGCAGGATTTCTAAACAATTAAAGCCCCAGTCCATGAATCCAGCAGGATTCCTAAACAATTAAAGCCCCAGTCCATGAAGAAGTGAAGATGGGAAAGGGGTGGAAAGGGAAGAGAGGTAAAGAGAGGAACATAAAGAGCACCAGCAGGGCCCAGTTACATAAATAAAACATCTGCCCAATTCCCACAACACAGGGACTATTCAAAGTGTCTCTGTATAGAGACTGGAAAGGAGAGCAAAGCAAAATGGTGTTACAGTGGAGTGGATTCACGACAACTGTGCAGTGTGAGCATCAGAATGACTGTTTATGATGCTCTCTCAGTTCATTTGTGGAGTCAGGAGTGTTTCCACAGGGGGAAAAACGGACACTTTCACTTGATATTATCAGTGTGGTGATGGGCTCTGACAGTCACACTGCGTCTCCTTGCACTGTCTAATCGTGTTATCTTGACACTTCAATGAACTCACCGATGATGCCACTCCTCAGTATTCACTGATGAACCGCTTTTATTCAAAGCAATGGGTCATCCAATTAAAGAGAATCTAGACAAGGTCATCCGCACCCGTACATACAGAATGAAGAACAGCCCATGTCAAAGCACAGGGTGTCAGTTCCTTTGTGAGGTTTACAAAAGAGCAACAGCAAACTTCAAAGTTATTTTGATATCAGAAACCATACTAGGAATAGTAATTTCAGTTACGTGCTGAACCTTTGATGTTTCTCCTTTTATTATTTTATTTCTCCTGCAGTGTAATGAGTATCTGAATAATATTCTACCACCACTGTTCAAAATGCCCTGTGTGCAGAGAGATGGCCACAGGACAGACCTCCAGCATCTCCCTTCCTAATACACAGGGAAATCAACCAACAACAACAATAAAAAAAAAGACACAATTGGTGGTTAAGTGGTAACATGTTCTGGTTCCACAGAGACTGTTAACTACTCCCTTTATAAGATTATTTCTTTATCACATGCTGAAAACTGTAATGTTACAAGTCCAACTGGTTCCTCCTCAGGTACAGATGCCTCTTTTCTAAAGGAAGCAATTAACATAGTTGCAAGTCTTTGCGGAACCTGAAGATTGTGGTAATTTTGTTGACTCAGCACCCGGAGACATAAAATGTGTGTGTAGAGGTAGAACGTAACTAAGTACATTTAATCAAGTGCTGTACTGAAATACAACTTTGAGGTATCTGTACTTGAGTATTTTCATTTTCTGCTATTTCATACTTTGACTTCACTACGTCTCAGACAAAGATACTGTACTTTGTTCTTACTCCATTTATTTGATAACTTTAGTTACTAGTAACTTTTCAGAATGAAATTAATTAGGAAGCAGTCAGCTGGCAGAACCTCAGGTCAGAACCAAACAGAGTGACGCTGCTTTCAGCTACTATGTCGCACACAGATGGAACCAACTTCCTGGTGACCTTAAACGTGCCCCAGGTCTAGTCACTTTCAGGTCTCCACTGAAAACTGGGCTGTTTTCTGATGCCTTTGTTTGACTGGTTTCTATGCTGCACCTTCTGCCCTGTACCTGCTACATCATTGTGTGTTTCAGACCTTTTACTTTGCCTATTTCTTTTTAGAATTCATTTTATGTATTTTATCTCATTTTAAAAATGTTTTAGCTTCAGTTTGTCTCAACTGGCTTCATTCTGGTTTTAATGTCTAATGTTTTAAGGCTGTTACTGTTTTTCCTGACTCTGTAGAAATGTGCTATATAAATAAAGCTGCCTTGCCTAATAAAACAAAATACTGTATAATCTTAAGACTTTATTGATCCACAGTGTAAAATGTTCAAGCTACCAGCATTGTGTAAATCACTTCAAATTATAAGCACACAAATTAGCTAACATTAGCTCCACCTTTATGATGATATTTACACAATTATGCATCAATAATTACTGTTCAGTCATCCACATTATAACCCAGTAATATGATATTCATTCATGTAAACTGTGCCATTTTGCACATGTTGGTACTTTAAGTATATTTTATGCTAGTGCTTTTGTACTTTTATTTAGGTAACACTAGGTAAGATTTAGATTAAGATTGGTAACATTTTTATGCAGGACCTTTACTTGTGACAGTTTACACTGTGGTATTACTACTTTTACTTAAGTAAACAAATGGAGTACTTTTTGCACCACTGTGTGTATTGTTAACTGATTAAGTGGTAATATGCCAAACTCCCTGTTGTATGTCTCACCTTGCTCAAATCCAATTGTATTTGAATGAATTCATTGAAAATAAATTGTATTAAAATGGTGCTGCTGTATTCAAGTGCATTTTTTTCTAATTTGGAATATATCTACCTTTCTATGTTCAAGTCTCTGCAGCAAGATGCTGTGATCAGTGGTGTCAAAAGCAGCACTGAGATCTAAGAGGACAAGTACAGAGACAAGTCCTTTGTCTGAGGCTAGGAGGAGACTGTTGGTGACTTTCACCAGTTTCTGTATGATGGACTCTAAATCCTGACTTAAAATCCTCAAACAAACCACTCCTGTGCAGGTGGTCACATGACTGCTTTGCAGCAGCTTTTTCAAGGCTTTTAGAAATAAAGGGGAATATAAGGTTGCATTTACAACTGAAATGTTGCTCTAATAATTTATTTCAGTACTTCACTCTGCAGAACTGCTTCCAATTGCAAGCGGAGCTGGAAGCACTGCTGTTTTGGTTCACAATGTGATGTGGGATATAAGGCTAGGTTTCATTTCAGTTGTGACATGACCAATTAAAGGTTCATATTTACAGTATGTGGCCTCATTAGACTCAATGTCATAACCTGTAACAGGTACAGTTAAAGGACACAACCGCTTGTAAAGCACTTTCTTTTATAATTACAACATGGTGCCCTCCTGAGAGGTTTATAGTCCGACTCCAGGCCTCTGAATTGCCTCCCCATCCTTTTTTCACAGATTTAACCAGTAAAAAAGTGATTCAGTCTAATTATCAGAAGGACCATTTAATGAAAAGAAACATCAATTTGATGGTAAAGTCCTAGTGAAATGATTAAAAAGAAAAACGAGTGTGTTTTCTCCAAAACTGTACCCTGTACCTCCAAGACCTTTTTTATATAATGTGTTATGTAACTAAAGCTGCTATTGCATCTAACCCCATTCTTCCCTATAGCAATGTTTGAGATAAACAATACTGGTCCCACATCCAAATCACTTAGGTACATTAATAAGCTGCTCTCATGCACATGGTCAAGCTAAAGGTAACTGACTGAATAAATAAACAGAAACCCATGTATTTTTAGTGGATGGTTGGGGCACAATAACAACGAAAGTGCCTGGTTTAAATACAATCACTGGTCAGGGACAGTGTCTGCCGAAGAGATCGAACCATCTTGTGCATTTTGTAAGCTTTTACCCGACCTCTTTAGTGCATGAAGATTGCAGAGGCAAAAAGCATATAATCTTTGGACTAGAGATTGCTACAGTGCTTACCAGAGGAATCATAGAAAGCAGCTCCATCTTGAATCTGACATTTTACTGTGAACTGTTGTGAGAAAACACAGGCCTGAAAACAACTCATTGAAATTGAATCCAAAGTGTGTTTTTCAGAACTTCAAGCTCCGACAATGACAAGAAGGCACTGCAGAGAAAATAACTACACAAACTCACTACATGACCTTATAATCTAGTACTTGAGGAGACAAATAGAACTTTATCTTTACCCAAATCCAATTAAAGTGGAAACGGGGCAGGGGCCCCAGCTACATTTGTATCTCCAGATTCAATCTGCACTGCTTTTCAGAAGCAACACTAGATTATTACTTTATTTGATTGCAACAATTATTATAACAATCAGCTTTCCACCTACCAGACACTGACTGTCAGAGCAATTTTCTGCACCCCATTTCAAAACGGAGCACTGATCCTGCCAGAGAAACATATTCACTTTCTCTCACTAACTGTTTAAAAAAAAAGAAAGAAATCTATGAAGCATCCACATGACTGCTGTTTGGTCAACAGGTCTGACTGCGTATTCAAATACACAAGCACACAAACATACACCTAAGTCTTGCACCTGTCCCTTCTCATACACCCAAGTAAAGAGCCCTGACCCAGGAAAGTAACGAGACCCATGAATCTTGAGAAATACACACACTGCTCACTCCCATTCATTAAAGCAGTACCCCAGGGGTCCTCCGCCTGCACATTTGTCTCCACGGTGTCAGGGCCACGAGCATTCCTACACTCAACGCGGCAGAGTCTCAGCCTGCCAGGGTCCACAGGTCCAAAGGAGAAGCACCACTTATAAAACTAAATAAGTAGCAACCTGGGCAAAGTTGCAGCCAAGGTACTGTTGACTGCTGATGACCTGAATAACTCATGATGTGCAGATATGCTCCTTTACAAAGGTCCTGCAGGCTGCGGATGCATTGTCAGTGTCCGGTTGCTTCGTGATGTTAAAGAATAGACTGGTGATTATTTGGACTGGACCCCTTGGTTAGACTGGTTCCACATTCACATAGTTGTAGTGCAGACGGCAATGATACATGAAAAGTCTGTAAAGACATCATTGCATAGAGGCATGAACATGTTAGGTGCTTTATTACCAAATGAGTGTAAAGACAACCACCCCTGTAAAGCAAATAGTATTATGTTCATGTACACACACACTTGCCTGGACAGGATGAACTGACATACAAAACAACAGCTTGTTTGTACTAAACATCTCCTTTGATGTGCGTGTTAATATTCAGCATGTCACTTGTCTAATATGCATTAGCTTCTGTTTGTTTAGACCTTACACTCCTCCTGACAGTGGGTTTATAACTGAAGTGAAAACATACACACTTATTATTCTGTCATACCAACAGTTGGTCAAAAAGGAAGGTGTCTCTGTAACAGAAGACCATAGAACATCTGAGCTTGAAAGAGATGGAAGTTACACCCAAACTGAAGATCAACACATCTGAAGAGGAACAAAGCCAAACACAGTAGTAGACCAAGAGTCAACAAGAGTTACAATGTGCCTTAGGTACTTGATCTTATGGGCGATTGATGCGTAAACCTACAAATTATATTTTTTCATGCTGAGACAGAAAATGTTAAACCCATAAACAACTCAGCAAAAGAGATGAGCACACCAACATGGCAGTGGCATCTGCTGATACCACAGCACCAGTGCATATAAGTTATCAAGTGCATTATAACTTTAGCAATACAACTGGGCTCACAGATGCCCAGTGGAACACAGGTCATGGACATCTGAATACTGACATAGCATAGCAGTGGTGTGAAGGGTCTTCATCAAGGTGATTCTGAACATCACTGCCAAAGAAATACACATTCACAAAATGTATTTGAATATCAGAATGGTTTTTAACTACACATAGTATATGGGACCAGCCAGAGAAAGTATGCATTATCCTTCTTGCACCAACCTAAAGAGCACTGGCAATGACAAGATCTGGCAGCTCAAGGGTCATATATACATCATGTACGGTCAATAAATAAAGGTGAATTGTCAATAGTAATTGCATTAAATCCCATATTTCACTGCACCCGTCATGACTGGATAAACCTGTCAGGGCACCCCCTCCTGATTCTTGTCCACCCCTGGTGCGTTGTGTACCGCCAAGTTGAACATGTACACAACATGTGGGAATAAAACTAAGTGGGCTCAGGTTTGCAGTGTGTCAGTTTGGTAAAATGCAACATTATTCAGAAACACTCCGGAGCCATCGCCTCTCAAAACCACAATGAGGTAGAAATTTTCTGAAGGCGGAAATCTAAAAGTTTTAAATAAACATTGCAAAGTAAGTTGAATAAACAAGTTACATAAGACAGCAAGCATGTACCCCCAAAAATATGGTTTACAAAAACGAATTATTTTACTCTGTGAATGAGTCCAGCTGAATGCAGGGTCATCAGATTGTCAGTTATCATTAAGTAAGGCCTTCACATTAGAAAGGCAGGTTTAAAAAAGTCCATTATGCCACAAACTCTGCAGAAATGAAATGCAATCAAGTCATTTTCTAGTGTATGAAATAATAAAAACAAGTTCAGGTTTGCACCGACACCATCAGCAGACTGAATCCAGGGTACATAAAAGGAGAGGGACAATTCACCTGGGATCTCTAGTCATATCACAACTTGTTCAAAGCCTGCTTTTATGGACTTTATGACCAATACTTAGCATAACCATCTTAACATTTTGTGCCCACATTTTACTTCACTGCCAAATACTATAGTGAAAATTACATCTTTGATCCCTTTAAATTTCTAACACAGGGACTCTGACAACCACTAATTACTGACATGGATTAAACTTAATAAGTGCCTTAAATAGACAAGTTAACATTTTCTGTATAGTGAAGATGGTGATGTGACAGAAACAAAGCCAGTCACCTCAGCAAAGCACCATTTCCCAAATTAGAGTCACAGATTCAATGTTGACCATGTTGTGTGACAATTTCATTTAACCATGCTCGTTTAGTGCTAATAAAGCAGCAATGACACCCTGTTCCTGAGTAACAAATGCAATTCAGTCCATTAGCCAATCTCAGCCTAACAAACACAAAATCAATTATAAGTGCATTACAATCTAATTTTTAACTACTAGAACTGTGCAATCGGCGGTATGGATAAAGGTTTGAGAAATGAACTATCCAGCGGCTTCGCTTTATGACCTGTTCAATATTTTCTGTTATCACATACAGGCTCGACCCAAACAGATTTATCCTGGCAGCAGTACAAACCTTTGCCTTTCAGCGTTCTATATGCATCAGTGAATAAAATACTTCAACTCAGACAGCTTATGAGCAAACAGGCCATATAAGGGGCCTCCCTACAGAGTCTGTTGTTGCTATATGACAGACTGGGAGTGTGAAGCTGGAAAAGGGCAAACTTTGACACTACAACATCTGACTTGTGGTGTAATAAAAGATGGACTGCAATTCTAAGTCACAGAGGAAGCACATTAACTGTTCAACTAGGTAAACTGTCAGTGATGAGAAGTTGGGCAAAATAAGATAAGTAAAACTTACCTTTTCTTAACATTTGCACAGGTTTAATCCATCTCTGCACACCGCAGCACAAACCAGATGCTATCGCAAGAAAAATGGGGAAGTGCAGCCTCACTGATGTTCTGCTTTAACACAACATAAAAGTCTGGTTTGCAGGGGAACCTGTTGCACATCTGAGCAAAACCTGAGGAGTTAGAAGGCATTGTGTGTCTGCCTTTGAATCACCCCCACCCCCCAAAAAACAAAAGCCCTACATGGTTTCTGTTGCTTTAATAGGCACAGGTTAGGTTAATGTGCTGCAAGCTGAAGTTTTCACATCACTGGTACAGTATTTACTTCAGTTTATACAAATACACCTCTGACAGACAGCCGAACACCCACAGTTAGACAACATCTTTATTCTCACAGTTAATACAACAACAACAAAAAAAAAAAACAAACAAACCGCAGAACTCGCAAAACAGTTAAAGGTATTGAAAATATGAACATCACCTTGCAACTATATAATGCAGTACATTTTCCTGGACTATGCATGTGTATATGTGCTTATGTCCACAAGGATGTGAGAGATTGAGCCACTAAAAGTGGGAGAGTAAACTGTCTTATCAGGGATGTGCAGGTCCAGCCCAGCCATTCTGAGTGTGCGGCAGAGGGTGAAACGAGTGCTAGCTACTGCGCTGCTCGTGCCCACAACAGCCACCACTCCCACATGAACCCAGCACAGGCAAGAAAAATTGGCCGATTTACAACAAAGTGATTTCTTTTGTGGCTTACTGACCCACTCTCTGCTTTACATTGCAAAATAATAATAATAATAATAATAATAATCACAAGGAAAGAAAAACCTTTTTTGTTCACAATTATTCAACAAAGAAAAGGTGAACAATTACTGTTAGTGCGCAACTACTCATTCATTGCATTCACTGGGAGGTAACAGCAAAAATCTGTAATTTGTTTGTGTTCAGAGGAGAAACAAAATAAAATTGCAAAGGCAAGTCAAACGAGAACACTCTGCATAGGTCGCAGGTCCCTACTGGGCAGTTTGCTTCCTTATGTTCATGATCAGCCTCTTGCTGTAGTCCTTATGGTCAACAGGCTTCACATCCATCACTGTGGCCTTGATCCTGGATTCATCCTGAGAGAGAGACAATACGAAAGCCATTCATATGATATATATCCACTTCCTTCACAGCAAAGCCCCGAGTCAGACGAGCAGGGACAACACACAATGTTTAACATCATTTCATACAAAGGTCTACTGCAAATAGAAGCACGGATGGATTGTATTTTAGCTGTAGTCATCTCCTATACTAAAATGTTCAAGATGTCAAGAATACACACCAGGATGTATTTCTGAGTATGCTTGTAAACAATCAATGTGCAACTACTGTCTACCGGAAACATGGCGCAGAGGCATCTTTCCTTCTAGGACAAAGCAGCTTAACATGAGACATTTAGGTATCTGAACTGTGCTGGCAGTCAAATGTTTCACATAAAGCGGCAGCTTTTAAAGCTATAACCACCTCTCCACAGCCGTCTAGACAGGGAAGGTCATCTCTACCAGGGCCATTATTCTCGCACTTAAACAGAGGTTACACACATTTTGTCTCCATTAATCCTCTGCTGCTGAACTGGGAGAGTTGCAAATCACCAATATGTTGGACTGGTGCCCATATTCTCTAAGAACAGCCTACACTATATCCATTTCACTGCCTGTTTCATGTTATATACCAAGCATGAAAACAAAGACTTGCATCTTCACAACTTGACATATGGTACACAAGAATGACTTGCCATGCCATACAATTTGTGTAGCTAAATGAACCTGATACAAAGACTTTAGTAATGTACGGAACAAAACAAAGATGTTAACGTTGGATACAATCTTGCATGAGTTAGGAAGCAGATGCAACATGGACAATAGGTTAAAAAAACCCTAGTAGAGAGAATAAGTGTGGATCCTTGGAAAAATCTGGAAACACCTTTGGAGCACTGGTTAAAAAGGTACGCTGCTGAGTTAGCGGCCCTGGTTGCACTTTGGGGAAATATCATGCGGATCATGCAAGCGCATGATGATACACATCCCTGCCACCAGTTTCAGCAATGCACCAAAGGTAAGAAGAGGTCGGTGTGCTAGCACACATGGATATATACAATGAATGAATCACATTATTTAAAGAAAAACAGCAGCTGCCAGAGGCTGCAGGAATATAAAATGCATTTAAACATATACACAAGGTCTCAAGGATCCATACAATGTGTTTTGGTGAATAACACAATTTTATTCCAGAGGGTACCTCAAAGTGCTGACCATCTGGGTTTCTAAAAGGCTGCTGGGGATTTATCATTCAGAAAAATGAAAGCCTATAGCTCTGTGAAGAAGTTTCACATGTATACCTATAGCCTTCTGTCTGGCTATTTGGTTTCAACACTAGCAGAGTCACATTCTGGCAAAGAAAGGAAATCCAAAGGTCACACTGTTTTTCAAAAGACTGATTTTCTTATCTGTTCTTTCTCCTACATCAAATGTAGGAATAATACCCAAAGTCCACTTCTTGCTTTTCTTTTTAAAAAAAGGAATGAGGACTGCATTCTAATGTTGTGGAACTCTACATCCAGCATACAGACTGACAGTGATGTTGACTGATTACAGCTGATGAGTGGGTGAGTCCAGATGACGTGTGTGTGAACCTGTAAGCAGTCAACATCACACAGCTAGGCTGGGTGTTGATCCACTCTAGGACAACCTGTGCTGGGCTCCCGACAGCTATCACTGCGAACGTGTGTGCACGTGCCTAAGAGGAGCAACACACACACACACACACACTCGCTCCATTGTGAAAATTCTTCTAACAACTTGAAACTTGCCAGAACACTTCCAGTATCCAACAGCCAAGGAAACCATTTCACGTGTCTCCTATACAGACATGAGAAGAGAGCAGCAGGGATGAAGCGTTGACTGTAAATTCACACAGGCGCTCGTACACTATAGTCTAATGAGGTATTTAATTAATGAGACCCTCTCTCTAAATCCCAGTGTAACCTTTGATCACCACACACAATGTGCAAGTGGCTCTTGGAAACTGGGTAACTGCAATTGATCTTTGGTGGAATAAAAGGCAGCAGTACTCAGGAAGGTGAGTATTAGGAACCACTTCATGACTGAACACACACACACACACCTTCACCTTGCACTGGAACGTAAGAATAGCGTAACAGAGTCCATTATAGAATTGGTGATGGTCATATATTGTCAGACAGGCAGGACAATTTGTCAAATGAGTCACAAGGCTTGACTTGCACTTACAGTACATAGCACTTTTATACTGTGGCACTCAAAGTGCTTTACACTACTTGACTGTTCACCCATTCACACACTGATGGTGGCAGAGCTGCCATACGAGGCCACCAAGAGCAACTTAGGGTCCAGCGCCATGCCCACTACCACTTTGACATGTGGAGCGGAGAAGTTGATTAGGGGACGACCCACAGCCGCCCACGTTTTTGTATAAAACTGGGCCTGCATTGGTTAAGACTGGGGAAGTGCTGCCATAAAAAGCCTTAATATCCCCTTTATTTTAAGTGTCAGACTCTTAAATCAGTTACAGTGTCTAGACACAGAGGGACAGTAACACCTTAAGAGTGCAACACTTTTAGCTGCAAGATTTACAAGCAGCCAATCACTGACCCGTTGTTTTTTAAAGAAAGAATGCATTTAAAGCAAGTCATTCATCCAGAGTTACTACACAAATACATGCAATCAAAATGTATCATCATCTCAAATGCCAAAACACAACGGAATTTTGATTTGTGTGAAAGTGATTGCATTATGCATCATTCCCACATGAACCAACTGCACATCACACTTGATCTGATAAACACTAATTAATCATGGGATGCTTTGATTTAAGAGCATCAGGTAAGTGACGTGGCTTTTGTTTCTCAATGGCACCACATATTTATCCTCAACACTTCATGCTCATTTATTCAAGAACTGGGGGTGCCATTTGAATGTAGCTTTGATTCTATGCTTAATGTGACAGTAGTTGTGTGAAATGAACATATTGGGCACAATATATAAGCTAGGGTATCATATATTAACTTATATGCTGCATATGTGTTAATTTAGAAGTAATAAATCATGTGCTGGTGAAATGTTTAGGATAGAATGAATGCATGAAGTAAAATGACTGATATTCAGCTGATATTCATTAGTAGCAAGGACAACAGCGGGTTGGCTGAAAGTGTCATTGTACAGAGGAAGGCTGAAGGCAGCACAGAAACCCACTTAGAATGAAAGGTTCTATGTAGCAGGCATTCAGCTCCACATCCCCCATTTACATTAATGTATAAAAGATTCTCAGAGATCAGCTGACTTTGCAGTTGCATGCCTATGCCATTTGAATACAATTAATGACCCATGATGACCTTCCAATTTAACAAAGCATTTACACTATCATACATACAAAAAAGCTGGAAAAAAAACAAAACATTTCCTACATTGCAGTGGGAGTTTTGTGTAAAACTTAACATTCACACTTAATGTAGTGTGTATCCTTTTAATCCAGAATACATGCCCACAGTTTGTTTACTTTGCCAGTGTAGCTTTCTTGGCTGCTACAGGTCGAGGCTAAATCTCACAGAAGGCGTTTTGCCGCTTGCCCCTTTCACTAGGGCTGGGTATCATTTAGGATTTTTCTGACACCGGTGCTAAAACAGTACTTTTAAAATGGTGCTGTGCCAAAACTGTACAAGAACTGATACTTTTAAAAAACAAACAAAAAAAGCAGCATAGAATCGGGCCATAAATTTCATAATTTGAAGGACAAGGCCATTTGGGCTTCGATTGCATACATTTCCAGAAGGCACGAGACCCCTTGACTGGGCTTATGTATACAGCCTGAGCAGGAAAGTTACAAAGTTCTGTAACTGTGTATATTTATTATAATTGATATATTAAACTAAGCTCTTGTTGGTCTCTGCTGATGTTGCCTAAGACCACATGTCAGAAAAATGATGGATGTATTAAGGAGAGAACAGGAAAGGACGTCTAATTTCACTTAATTACTCTAACTGGAGCAATAATTATACTCTGCTGGCGTCACGGTGACAGAATGACCAGCATCACTTCTAGCATGGTGAAAACTAAAAATAAATGCATAATGGCTGCATATGAAGGTTTTCACTTGGCTGTCAGTATTAACAATATTAGTGCTTATTTAAAGTTTTCTCACAGCTTATAGACAGAGCCAAATATTACATCGATCTGCTTATCCAGTAAGTTGCTGCCCCTCTGACATTCTGGTCGGAGGGGCAGCAACCCTCTATGGGATTTGGAGAAAACACAGGTGAAGGAAGTGATCTGACAGCTCTGATGAGGGCACACCGGCCACTGTGGCCATGTACCTCTCACAGATACACAGAGCATCACGGCCAGATGCCACGGCAACAATGGCTGTCGTGAAATTTATACCCTGCATAAAACAAAGGCTGACAACATTAAAAACATCCCCATCCATTCCCAGCTCTGACTTCTGAGCTCCGAGGTAAAGGGAGCGTACCATTAGCATGTGACATGTAGTGTTGTTTCTGTTGCCTGTATCATCTGTTTCACAACACCACACAGCAAACATTTCAAATCAACGGGCATTTAAGTGGCACCGAAATCTGCACTGTGATTCAGCCTGGTACATATCAACCGTTTTGGTACCCAACCCTACCCACTCTTATTTCTCTGCTGATGTTCACAAACTATACTGGCTGTAAATGTGTCGTGTCTGCCTGTGGTGCAGTGGAAGTTGCTATACAGTTAGGCTGTGTTTACAGTTGCTGCCCTATAACTTGTGATGGTTTATCATTCACAAAGGGGGTAGGTGGAACATGGAGCAAGCAGAGAAGGTGAGGGCTGGGCGGAGCAGAGGTGATTGACTGTAGCGTCTCATGCTAGCACAAGCTAGCTGTAGCTTTAGCTGTTAAGGACATGATCTGTCCCACATCAAGAATATACAAAACTGTACACATGACAGCATTTGAGATCTTGGCACAATGACTGGCTTGTAGGATTGAGATCAAGAAAATAACTGAAAGAGGGGGTGCAGGTGTCTCTGTTGGAGGAATATGGGCTTTGAAGGCAGCAGCCAGCACATGCTTGTAGCAGTGCCATTGGCAGTTAGGATGCTGAACTGAAAGTGACAGACACAGTGGCCTCTTCTGTGTGTTGAAGGCGGATGCAGCTTCTGGCTTGGCTCCATACTTCCTCCTCCAAGTCCCAGCTCAATCAATTCTTTTATGCGCTTCCCTCAAAACAAAGGTCTAGCTGTATGGTCTACAGGAAACAGTGACCGTGGCTAATCTTTGTGTGCACCCTTCACAAAGCCACTGAAAATGAGCTGCATTCTAGGGCAAACTTGAGTATATTAGACACGGTTCTGCCAGTCAAAATGAAAGTTTGTTAACGAAGGCAAAAGCTATCAAAGAGAAAAACACAGCAGCTAAAACAAAAAAACATGTCTAAGTTCTATTAGTGCAGAGCTTAAAGAGAAATGGTGAATCATTCCATTTCCTCAAGTCTTTCACATTGGCATATTTTCTATTTTCTTGCAGTGATAACAGTCCACTTAGAAAACAAACCTGTAGGCATTTCATCAGACTAATTACAGTATCATTCCAGTTCTACTTACATTATACGTTTCTAGCTTCACTCTGTTGCGGAAAACAAAAGTGTTGAAGTTGGCTTGTTGGAAGACCTCATCAAACGCTGCCTCGTTCTGAAATGGAGAAAAATACAACTGGCTCAGTTTCAGTGCAAGTAGTACACATTCTTTTAATCAAATCTTAGTCCCTTCATAATCTCAACTGCAAAATAATGTATTCTTGTGATTTTCTAAAAAATTATGCCTGGAAGAAACCAAAGCACAAATTTGTCAATGCAAGATATCATTTGTGTGTGCGTGCGTGCATGTGTGTTTGGCAGTAACAAAGCCTGCAGTTTAGCTCTTGCTCTGGGCATTTCCTGAGGTCAGTATTATAGTCAGGAAAGGGAGTCTCACCGAGTCCTTGAGCTGTCCCAGGTAAGCTGCATTCTGGCCCAGGATGGCCTCTGCACTCTCCTGGAAGCAAGTCACCCACTGGTTGTCTCCGTAATCTGCAATGTTGGCCTGACGGATCACACACAGAACAAATGGCAGGAGTGAATAGGAAGAAAAGATAAATGTGTGCACAGTCATTTTGTGCACGGTCTCTTGACCTGCTGTTTACTGACAGGGTAGTAGCCGGATGCTTAAATACAGCATGTTGCCAACTAAACACATACTGCAGCTCTTAAGAAATTGCTATAGCCTCTAATTATCCTATATCCTGCTGGCAAGCCTGGCACAGCATGCAGAATCATGGTGCACTTGTGATATAATACAGTGCAACCAAATTCACAGCTTACGCTACAGCTTATGAACAACAACATGTCGACCGGTGAGTAGTACAAAACAAAAGATGCTCTGATGCTGACTGAGTTTTCCTATTTAATGGAAAACATCTGTTTTACAAAGCAGCTGAGAAAATGAACTTGTATTTGTCTCCAGTGCTGCACTTTCTGTAAAATGACTAACAGTGTGGAAACCTGAAGCAATTAACACGACATAGCTCTAATGTAAGTGTAAAGGAAATCCAAAATGAAGTCATCACTACACTGTGTCACATAAACAGCAGAATTTACTTCAAATATCTCTGGGTCATAAGGCAAGAGCCACGTGAATGTTAGGAGAAAGTTGAACAAAGACACTGAGTCCAGAGAGTAGAAAGGCAGGGCCTGAGAAGAATGAAGGATCCTCAGCAGAAGGATCCTCTCCGGACTACACAGGAAGAACAAGTCTTTAAAGTAAGTGCATTAGCATACAACTTGTGTGTGGAGTGTGACACAAGTGAAAAGTTTTAAGGAATCCAGGACTGAGACACTTACAGAAAGGATGAGGCGGTACTTGAAGTTGGGAAACTCTTTGTCACACTTCTCACATCGGAACATGCCGTTGTGTTGGTCTACCACCTTTTTGTTGCAGTCCTGGCTTGGGCAGGCCTGGTAAAGGCAGTTTTCCTTTCGCAGGTACACTATGGTAGCTATGCAGGTGTAGTAGTCTGCCTAAAATATAATACAAACAAAAGTTCACTTTCACATGTTACTGAAATGCACTTCTTAGGACAAGCAGTCTTCTGGCTCTCATGCTCTTTGGTTTGCATGTTAAATCTGTTGAAACCCAGGAAACTGCATGAAATTAACATAAAGATGACATTTTCAGGAGCATGTAGTCAGAAAGCAACATTTGTGCAGTAGATGCAGGTACACACCCAACCAGAATCCTAACAGCTGACACAGTAATACATATAAACTAGTAATGTACCTGCAACTTTTGAGGGGAAGAGGCAAACTTTAGAAAGTGTCTGCACAGAAACAGCCTTCAGGAAACACCGCGAGCAGTGGAAAGCACCCAAGCAAGTAACATTCCTTTCACATTGGACAGAAAGAGATGCTTACAAAAAGAAGATGCATCCAAGTACATTTACCCCTCATTAATGCCACTATGTAAATGCACTTATGTTAATTGAAGAGCTATGTATGGACACAGGCATCTATGATTAGCATCCCAAAAAAAGGCCTGGGAAAACAAAACAAGACAGCCTGGTATATTTTGAAAATTAAGGAACCTTCTTTAAAATATTTCAGTGATCTGGCCTCCCCGATTCATTTTTAGTTTAAAGAATTGTTTACATATTACCATAAAGAGATGCTCTACTGTGCTTGGAAAAGAATTTAGTCATGTGTTTCTTTCAAATATAGAACACATTCTTAAAGTAAAATGAAAGTCAACTCCTTCCCTTCTCTTTTCCAAGTGCTGACCATTGCATTATTATGACAAAGGCATTAGACCCCAATTAACTTCCAAAACAGGACGACTAATACCCAGTGACATATGAATGAACAAAAAGCCCTTAAGAGTGTGGTGACAGCAACAAAATGAGAAAACTGTCCAGCTCCAACACACTGAACCATTTTCTCATGACTGATTTTTGATTTACAAAAACAACCCAGACATCAGCCTCTGCTGCTTTTCCAAAAGATGTTCAACTGATCAAGTAAGCATCTGTGACTGACTGGCACTGCAGAAGCTGGAAGAGGACAGAGGAGTGCGTTTCTAGCCCGTCATAGGCCTTTACAAATGCAGTGTCAAGCCATCAAGAAGGAGGTGGCCACTTACTGTCAGAGGATAAACTAGGTAGGTTTGTTAACGAAGGCAAAAGCTATCAAAGAGAAAAACACAGCAGCTAAAACAAAAAAACATGTCTAAGTTCTATTAGTGCAGAGCTTAAAGAGAAATGGTGAATCATTCCATTTCCTCAAGTCTTTCACATTGGCATATTTTCTATTTTCTTGCAGTGATAACAGTCCACTTAGAAAACAAACCTGTAGGCATTTCATCAGACTAATTACAGTATCATTCCAGTTCTACTTACATTATACGTTTCTAGCTTCACTCTGTTGCGGAAAACAAAAGTGTTGAAGTTGGCTTGTTGGAAGACCTCATCAAACGCTGCCTCGTTCTGAAATGGAGAAAAATACAACTGGCTCAGTTTCAGTGCAAGTAGTACACATTCTTTTAATCAAATCTTAGTCCCTTCATAATCTCAACTGCAAAATAATGTATTCTTGTGATTTTCTAAAAAATTATGCCTGGAAGAAACCAAAGCACAAATTTGTCAATGCAAGATATCATTTGTGTGTGCGTGCGTGCATGTGTGTTTGGCAGTAACAAAGCCTGCAGTTTAGCTCTTGCTCTGGGCATTTCCTGAGGTCAGTATTATAGTCAGGAAAGGGAGTCTCACCGAGTCCTTGAGCTGTCCCAGGTAAGCTGCATTCTGGCCCAGGATGGCCTCTGCACTCTCCTGGAAGCAAGTCACCCACTGGTTGTCTCCGTAATCTGCAATGTTGGCCTGACGGATCACACACAGAACAAATGGCAGGAGTGAATAGGAAGAAAAGATAAATGTGTGCACAGTCATTTTGTGCACGGTCTCTTGACCTGCTGTTTACTGACAGGGTAGTAGCCGGATGCTTAAATACAGCATGTTGCCAACTAAACACATACTGCAGCTCTTAAGAAATTGCTATAGCCTCTAATTATCCTATATCCTGCTGGCAAGCCTGGCACAGCATGCAGAATCATGGTGCACTTGTGATATAATACAGTGCAACCAAATTCACAGCTTACGCTACAGCTTATGAACAACAACATGTCGACCGGTGAGTAGTACAAAACAAAAGATGCTCTGATGCTGACTGAGTTTTCCTATTTAATGGAAAACATCTGTTTTACAAAGCAGCTGAGAAAATGAACTTGTATTTGTCTCCAGTGCTGCACTTTCTGTAAAATGACTAACAGTGTGGAAACCTGAAGCAATTAACACGACATAGCTCTAATGTAAGTGTAAAGGAAATCCAAAATGAAGTCATCACTACACTGTGTCACATAAACAGCAGAATTTACTTCAAATATCTCTGGGTCATAAGGCAAGAGCCACGTGAATGTTAGGAGAAAGTTGAACAAAGACACTGAGTCCAGAGAGTAGAAAGGCAGGGCCTGAGAAGAATGAAGGATCCTCAGCAGAAGGATCCTCTCCGGACTACACAGGAAGAACAAGTCTTTAAAGTAAGTGCATTAGCATACAACTTGTGTGTGGAGTGTGACACAAGTGAAAAGTTTTAAGGAATCCAGGACTGAGACACTTACAGAAAGGATGAGGCGGTACTTGAAGTTGGGAAACTCTTTGTCACACTTCTCACATCGGAACATGCCGTTGTGTTGGTCTACCACCTTTTTGTTGCAGTCCTGGCTTGGGCAGGCCTGGTAAAGGCAGTTTTCCTTTCGCAGGTACACTATGGTAGCTATGCAGGTGTAGTAGTCTGCCTAAAATATAATACAAACAAAAGTTCACTTTCACATGTTACTGAAATGCACTTCTTAGGACAAGCAGTCTTCTGGCTCTCATGCTCTTTGGTTTGCATGTTAAATCTGTTGAAACCCAGGAAACTGCATGAAATTAACATAAAGATGACATTTTCAGGAGCATGTAGTCAGAAAGCAACATTTGTGCAGTAGATGCAGGTACACACCCAACCAGAATCCTAACAGCTGACACAGTAATACATATAAACTAGTAATGTACCTGCAACTTTTGAGGGGAAGAGGCAAACTTTAGAAAGTGTCTGCACAGAAACAGCCTTCAGGAAACACTGCGAGCAGTGGAAAGCACCCAAGCAAGTAACATTCCTTTCACATTGGACAGAAAGAGATGCTTACAAAAAGAAGATGCATCCAAGTACATTTACCCCTCATTAATGCCACTATGTAAATGCACTTATGTTAATTGAAGAGCTATGTATGGACACAGGCATCTATGATTAGCATCCCAAAAAAAGGCCTGGGAAAACAAAACAAGACAGCCTGGTATATTTTGAAAATTAAGGAACCTTCTTTAAAATATTTCAGTGATCTGGCCTCCCCGATTCATTTTTAGTTTAAAGAATTTTTTACATATTACCATCAAGAGATACTCTGCCAAGAGGTACACTGTGCTTGGAAAAGAATTTAGTCATGTGTTTCTTTCAAATATAGAACACATTCTTAAAGTAAAATGAAAGTCAACTCCTTCCCTTCTCTTTTCCAAGTGCTGACCATTGCATTATTATGACAAAGGCATTAGACCCCAATTAACTTCCAAAACAGGACGACTAATACCCAGTGACATATGAATGAACAAAAAGCCCTTAAGAGTGTGGTGACAGCAACAAAATGAGAAAACTGTCCAGCTCCAACACACTGAACCATTTTCTCATGACTGATTTTTGATTTACAAAAACAACCCAGACATCAGCCTCTGCTGCTTTTCCAAAAGATGTTCAACTGATCAAGTAAGCATCTGTGACTGACTGGCACTGCAGAAGCTGGAAGAGGACAGAGGAGTGCGTTTCTAGCCCGTCATAGGCCTTTACAAATGCAGTGTCAAGCCATCAAGAAGGAGGTGGCCACTTACTGTCAGAGGATAAAGGAGCAATATGGAAGTCTGAGATTGTGACACAAAGGCTTTCTGACAGGGACAATTAATTGCAACAGACTTTGGCTGGGGGGAGGAGGGGGTTCTTGAGAGGCCTGACCCCCATGCCCCTCTGTATGGAATGTCTCAGAGCAGCTGAGGACAGCCTTGGCTCAGCTCCTTTGTCAGAACTTGGCCTCATTACATGCTTTGCTGACGACGAACATGAGTGTCCACAGCCCACGTTCAAACCTGTCCTCCTGAACAGCAGGGAGCTAATGCCAAGAGAAGCCTTCCACCTGACAGGGGGCTGCCTAGGGTACATGGTGAGCCTCTAGATGGTAGGATACAGCCAGGCGACAAATAAAAGGAAAAACCCAAATAAATGAGTGGTCTCTGTCAGGATGTCATTGCCCCTACCCACAGGACACAAGGAGCCACTGAATGGTTTGAGGAGTATGAAAATGATGTGAATCATATGCTGTGCCCTCACAGCAGGCATTTCCCAGCAGCCCTACCAATATTTTAGACCAATGATATTTTTATACAGTAGAAAAACTGGATCCGAAACAGTTAACAGTCCACAACTGCAACAACACGTTATTGAGATAAGGTTTCCAGATAACGGTTGCTCTTGTTCAACCCATGCATTATGCTTTCATCTGTTTTCTTAGGAATAATGTGCACTAGTCTTCACTGAGCTTCCAGCTAGCCAATACATGTCCCACCTTCAGTGTCTTACATTGTTACAGCCAGTGCAGCATTGTTCTTCTTGGGCCCCATCATAATCACTTGCATCCGATTACTGTTCTAGCCTTAATTCAATATTTTCCTCCTACTGTGATGATTACTAATGTCCCAGAGCAATTATGGTAACTTAAACAAGGTCTCTGCTCTACACAGTTTATATACTTCTGTGAGCACCTCTCCATTGAATACTTTAAGAGCAAATTACTTTACTTATCTGAGGGCAGAAATTTGACTGAGTGCGAAGAACAGAGCCTATCTAATCTTTGTAATCAATACCAGAGATAAACATACACCAAGGCTGTGAGAGGACACCAAAATGCAAGGGGATTAACAAGCACTAGAAGATCACACATACCTAGTCTTGTAGTGACTTTGTGAGTCAGTGATTATGAAGAGTCACCACACCAACCGTCAGGTCAAAGTACCTTTGCAAAGCACAGCTAAGAATGACACAGGTCTACAGCAGCAAGGCTACACAGAGCTGCGATGTGTACCTTGTCTCCGTGTCCCAGGTGCTCGGTCTTAACGTCAGCTAACGTCTTCCAGTTGGTGTTTCCACCCCCACCACCACCTTTCATCTCCGTCAGAGACTCTCCGTCCATGGCGTGGCCGTCCTTATCGTACCTATGTGAAACAAAATGAATGCCAGTCACAATCACAGTCAACTAAGAATAGCTATAAACACAACTAATGAATATATACACGGATTAATCTGTGGATTACACCCCTTAGTGTTTGGGACAAACTGTCAGAAAATAGTTAAGATATGCATCACGATTTCCCAACGTGTTGTTTAGCATGTGCATGTTGCTTATTTTGTCTAACTACAGTCCAAAGCTAAGATATTTAGTGTGATACCACAGAGAACCAAGTAAACCAGAAGGAAGGACTCTACAGTAGTAGACGAATAATAATCCAAAAGTCTATATGGAAAAATCCCATTGGCTTTTTTGTCAAGGGAACCGGCGTGATGCCAACTTCCGGGTCAGCCTAAAAAATACGTCATCCCTATGCCACTCCGCTGTCTTTGTTTCCTCATCAAAACCTAGTGACTACATTACACAGATGCAAAGGGACTGACAACGTCTCACTCATAGATTTGGGTGTGTTATGCCAGTAGCAGCTGATGTAGCCTACAGCTGCTTGCCTCAAGCAGAGATGAGCAGTGGGCTACAGAGATCTGGTAAGCTCACTTTTTGTATTTTTACATGTTCAAACTTGCAGTCTCAGGGCCTCAAAAGACTCAAGTGACATAGCCATTCATTTTAATACTTTTGAACCCAAACAGAGAGTACAATACACTGCTGTTCCTCACTGCCAACAGACTGCTCATTTAAGAGTTAAAAAAACCGCTATAGGCAGAGCATCCACTCAGGTTTGTGAAATCAGAGAATCAGGAATGGCTCAGCTGAGAGCAAGGCAGGCAGAGAGACTTGCAAAATCAATCAGTAGCAGAAAGAGAGATGAGTTGGCCAGGGTCAGGGCTGTTACACTGATATCAGAAACCCATTTTTACCCAGTGCTCCCAGTAATTTGGGGAAGACAATAGGAATAATAAGCGAGAAGACAGGAAGACACAGAAGAAAGATGGCTGGAGGTAAAATGCAACTGCAGAAAAAAAGAAACCAGTTTTAAATGGTCAACAATCAGAGCTTAGTAATCTGTTGGCCACAAGGCAAAGCGACACACAACGGGGAAGTCAGCTTGTAAATACAGGGAGAGCATGCCTTGCTCCTGGAGGCATGACTAATTGAAAATATCCCCCATTAACAGCTCAGACTGTGGCCTGAACAATGTGCACGCTGCCAATTACCCACTCTTACTGATAAATGTGAGCAATTCTTTATGGTGGCACCAATTTCCTCACCAGTGTACCAACACTGCTTTGCTTTCATTGTGCCTGCACCTAGTCAGAAACTTAAAAAAATAAATAAAAAAAATAGGATACCGACCAATCAAATTAGATCAAATGGAGACCTCATTTTGTGTCATAGCTCTACATCTTACCTAAGACTGATGTTCTACAGAGAAGAAAAGTGAAGTAACAACACAGCTGAGATGCTTAAAAATGCACCATACTAAAAGTTAGACTACCAGGTCTTCAGCATTGCATGGCTACTCTGGACATCTGGTTTGACAGTTACCCAAAGGGGCTGAGCACAGGCAGATGCATTGCTTAGAGCGGTGTGACTTCTAACAGTTATGACAAAGTTATCCGCAGGAACACCGATATAGATGACTGGAGGTTGGGAGACCAGCATGTGCATGCCACAGGCATGTCAATGAACAAGGACAGGAGCAGGGATGTGTCAGAGGACTAGGTATGAAGGGAGGATAGAGGAACTCTGACTAAGCAGTGTTATCAGCTCCATACTGGGGCTAATACCTGAGCTGCTAGTAGCAAACACACCACAAACACTATTACTCCATGTAGTCCGTGTCACGGTATTAGTCGTGTAGTGACTGACGTGCTCAAACATGAAAACAGTAGGAACACCGATGAACATCACAGTGGCTTCAGAAAGTATTCAGATCCCACGTCTTTATCCACTGTGTTGAAGATGTAATTGTTAGAAATTCTGCTAATTCATTCAAACTCAAAAACAGATCTCAAAGAGTAAGTCCATTAATTCAGAACTACGTAGAAGCCTCTTTGGCAGCATACTATTATGCATGACAAAGACAAAGCAACAAACGCTCACATTTGAGAGTATAAACAGAAAATACTTGGCATTTTTGCTTTATAAATGACTAAATCAAATATCAAAAAAGCTTTTTAATAAATCAACTAATCAGTGAAGCAACTAAACAACTCAGCTTGTCAAAAACAAAGCACAATAGTACACTGGATTAAACGAAAGCTCTCTGTGTCACCAAGCAGATCCAGTCTGGGCTGGTAACTTCAGAAAAAGTGCCTGCCCTGCAAAGCACAGCTGTCTAAGTGTGCCATCGCCACCTAATGGACGACTGCTTTTCCAGTTAGATGGGTTAAAGGGTATATATGGATAATTTTCACACAGTCAAAGTTACTGTAGATTTAATGTCAAGTTGACAACTGCTGTCAAGTAATCTCAAAACAAGGGAAGTAAAACCAAAGATTAGCCCAAGATCGAGATAATTACTGCATCACTCTTATATGAAAAAGAAAAAAAAAGCCCTGCTGCCAGAATAATTGTTATGACATTAAAGGGATAATACCCAGTTTTCCACATAACCACAGTGGAAGGTGCTGAGTGACACCACCAATACTCTGCACGAGTTTGCCTCAACAAGCTCACGAAGGAGACACTTTTCATTCGAGGAAGTCTCAAAGGTCTGCGACAAAACACAATCAAATCAAGACGCCTCCTCATGAGCAAAACAATGTTTCAGCAGCCTCGGCTGTACAGTAAAGACAGCTTTGTTCGGCGGAGGGAGAGAAAGCTTTGGGTTCTTCTGTGCAAGAATATAAAATGATCGTCAAAAGATTCATTTGCCGTTTAACTAATCTGCTTCCTTGTTCTGGTTTCCACAGTTCACATGTTGGTTTGCTTACAGACCAATCATTAAGGGACACACACTTCACTGACTGCTCCCATCCAGAGACCCAGGCCCATCACAAACATAACATACTGTATGTATTCAACAGCTAGTAGTATTCCAGTAAAACTAACACTCATCACTAGATATCTGTTTAAAAAAATAAAAGCCTCAAAATAAAGAACCAACGTGGGCATTTTCTCTTCACACCAATTGGTTGGCTTTGCTTCATCTCAGACATGCTGCATAATGAGCTCGTCTTCACCACAGTCCTCATTTGGATCAACTTGGACTAAGAGTAATGAGTCAGGATGGTTTCCTTTCGTTTCTCACTTAAAGGAAACCACTGTCAAAAGACAACCCAGATGGGCCAGCCCCTCGTCTGCAGTGCAGAAACCAACAAGGATTTAAGGATCATTATCTCTGGCTGTCCAACTGAGGAGTGACTGGGGAAAGTGGCAAACAATGTTCTGTTATTAA
>NW_018128032.1:57056-81172 GCF_001952655.1 Monopterus albus | reverse complement strand
GCAGGAATGAGGAAGCCTGATTAACAAGCTGGGACTTGTACAGGTAAAAAGAAAGCCGAACACCTAATAACAGAATATTTATTGCTACATAAATATAATCGTGTTACAAAAATCTTAACAGTACTTCACAGTGGTTGGCATTTTGAGAAATGAAATATTATTCTGGGAAACTAAAAGCTGCTGCTAAAGCATATTTTGCATCTTTATCACTTGCAACACAAAGTCATATTTCACTGCTCTGATTATGCAGATCAGGTCCTCTGATCAAGTAAAAGTACTCACATTTTTCAAGGTAAGGGAAAGACGGCACTGGATGCATGGCAAAGTAAAATTTGACTGTTTACCACCTTTTACTTCCCAGTGCAGACCAGGCACTGGCACATGAATAGATGAAACCCTTTCCATAGAATCGATCTCCACTCACAAATACAGACATTTGCCTTCATGTCAGAGAGGAGGAACAGACGCGGCCTGCTTAAGAAGGATTTATATGCAAGACATATCAGTGTACCACATCTCTGAAGTGAGGTTAAGTGTCAGCCTGCCTTCAGCCTATGGGAGCTCTGCGCTGCCTCATCTATCAACCATGTATGTCCCGATCTGTTGCGCTTCCTAGAGCAATGTAACAGTGGTTCTATAACGCTTGACACCACATGCTGACTAAGTGATGTCTTGGATTAAAAATAAATACATATTTGTATTCACACCTCTGGCACAAAGAAAAACAAAGTGCACACTTACTTCTGGTCATGTTACACACCAGGGAGAGGAACATTTTAGGAAATGACGAATCAAAGAACTGGCATATAAACCCAAAGAGAGGATGAAAGCTTAAGATTTAAATGTTTCTCTAGAGAAGCACAGAAAACCTTCAAGGAATAGTCACATTTTTAATTGTCTGAGTGTACTATGATATAAATCTGGATTTGGCTGCAGCACTTCTAATAAATTCAACTCTAGTGCAATATGCATGATTGATTACATGTACACAGATAAATGCTTTGTTTATAAAGACAAAGAGGTCGGCCATTCTTTGTGTGTGCGCAACAGAAAAACACGTGGACTACAAAGCCACACATACCCATCAAGAAAAAAAGAAATGCTACAATCAATATAATTTTACTGATACGAGTCGAAATGTCATTTCAGCTCGAAAGGCGATTAGACGAGTAAAAAGCACATTTCCACAGATTAAGTACGACTTCCATTTATTTGTAATGCTTCACTGAAGCACCCCCCACACGGCGGCTAATGGGGGAAAGCTAATCTTGATAATGGGAACCAGAGCATGCACTCTCACAACTTGGGAAATGAAAATGTGCCGTTTAAATCCATAAACTTTTTCAATTCAAACAGTAACACTTGCATGTAAAAATTTTGCTTCCAGAGGGTGAAATAAATAAGAAAAATCTCTATGGTGTTAAATATATACAATGTTTTTTACCTGCTGTAAAAGCACTCTGTCATGAGTACACAATTGTTAAGGGATAAGCAATTTTCTGCACCCTATTATCTGTGAACCCCAGGCTCACTTACCAGCCTCTGAGCTTATATGCCTCAGGGATGTCTGGGTTGATCATCAGTGTGCTGCTGAAGGATGCAGAGAGGGACCGGCCTCCAAAGTCTGAAAGTTTCGCCCCCTTAATGGCTACAATGGGCTGTCCAGAGCCATCAAACTTTTCTGCCTACACAAAGAAGCAGAGATGGACACAAGGCAGACACTCATTAGAACATTCTTGTTCTACGTATCTATCCGGATTGCACATCAAGGTTGTTGGACTAAATTAACAATTTACAGCCATGCTAATCATTCTGCAAGCTTATCCTCTGGTACAGCATTGCTTTGAGCTAAAGGCTGATGATTAGCAGGTGTAGTGTTAACCATGGGTACATCCCAAGTCTCCTATATATACAGTTTCCTTCATTTGCGTCTTTTCCTTGTGTCTTAGTCCCACCCACTTATGGTTGTGAGAAAAAGTTGCAAGGAGAAAATGCAAGGAGAGAGTATAAATAGAAATATTTAAAGACATGAGACATCCTTTCCTCTGATCCTTCATCAGAAGCATCACCAAATGATAAAAGGGGCATGTGGGTACACAAAAGACTTTCACAAAGGATGCTCTCATGTATCCTCGCTCCTGTCTCCTCACTCGTTAGAGCAGATACAAGTGTCTTGGGACATGATGAGTAATCATACAAGAGATCTGACACGCAGCCCGAGTTACCATCTTAGTTTAAGATGTTAACATTTACTAACTAGCACTGAACACAGTGCTACGGTTGGGGCTGATGGGACTGTCATTTAGTTTCTTTATTTGGTCACAAGCTATGAACAAAACATATTAGTTCAGTTCCCAAATTACTTGTTTTAAAATATTTTGATTACTGAATTCCAGATTCATGGTTTTTCAGAATTCTTTGCAATAAAACCTGAGAACACCAACTGAGGATAAATAAGAGGGCAACAGAAAAGCCTTCAGAGGAAGGAGAAAATATCTAATACTTGCTGTTCGGCATTGCCATTGTTCTTTCTAAACTATACATCTTGTGTACCTCAACAAGTCCCTCTGGAAAAGGGGGATCTGTCAAACAAACAAACAAACAGGGATTGCTGCGCTACTTGTCAGGAAAAAAGAAATGGTGGTGAACACAGCGCAGTCCCTCTGAGCCACAGGTAAAACTCAACTGCAGGAACACAGTTACTTCATCACCCCGTGACAGGGCATTTAGTAAATGATTTCCACCTCCATTAAGCACTGCACACATTGTTAAATGTCTTTGGCTTTTAACTGTTGAGCAGTGATCAGCAAATATATTGAACAAGCTTTTGAATTTTAACACCTTTCTCATACCGTATCACTAAAACTGAATATTATAAGCCTCACGACGGAAGCATTTATTGCTTTTTGTATTGCTGCTTGTCATTGTGTTCACTCCCTGAATGTGTGCTTTAGTTCAGCTTCATTCACTCAAACATAATGGTCTCCTAAAGCAAATTAAAAAGGCATTAGGGATAGACAATTTCAAAATTTATCTCTACTCAAAGAGTTCTCAGATGATGATTAACAACTGGTAAGACAAGTGATCTGAAAATAAAGTTTAACCGTCACAATAAGAATGGCCTTGCATTATGGTGCTGGTATTGATTTCTACCAGCCTTTTAAAAAGCTCCAGACAACACCTGCATTTTATTGTCCATCTAATATTCAGTAAGGCTGTATGATCAATCTTCAGCTGCGGTTCGGACGTCTGTGCGATCTCACTCAAGTGACAATGATTCTGCCACGTTAAGATTAGCATGGAGATGCCTTGCAGCAAACTGTGCGCTCCCTTTTCCTCGCCAAGCTGTGTTATCAGGAATGCGTTACATCACGTGACCAGAAGACTGATTTAAAAACAAATCCAACATCTCTGACATGGTGAAAGATATTCTGTGTAGTCCAACTATTTTTCAAACTCTGTGCTGCCTGCCCTATACGTCTAGCGCAGAATAGCAGTTGAGGCAGAAATGCGAGAAATAAATCACTTTGTGGTTATTAGTTAACGCAGCTTAGCGAGGAAAAGGGAGCGCTTAGTCTGATGCAAGGCACCTCACTGATAAAGAAAGCATGGGAGAATCAGTCATGTGAGACAGAGATCAAAAACAATTGTTCCTCCCTAATCTAATGTCTCTACTCACTTCCTCGCCCCACAGTGTGACTGTCACCACCTTCCCAGACATGTCTATCAGACTGAGTGTCCTCTTGGACACCTCCCTGTTCGATTTTGTTGTTAAGTGGGTAATCTCGTCCACACTCTTGCACACTCCGATCACATCTGTCATAAAAAAACAAAACAAATCAGTGTTAGAAGAGGACACATTATTTTACCACCCCACATATACATATCATGAATATTCATAATGGCGTTTACAACCACAGGTCACTATGTTGCATGGTTTCAGCACAAACTGGCTCTTGGGAACCAAGTGATTTATTCAAATTGTATTTATTTTATTATTTTTAATTCAGGCGTGAGGTCACTGGCCTGTATGAAGTGCTGACTTCCATAATGTGGCAGAGAATCCATGAAACAGGCTTTAATTATTTCTACAAATGCACTTAGCAAGCATACTTTGTTGACTAATGCAATTAAGCACAACAGATGCACAACCAAGGCGCTCAAGTTGGGGCTGGCGACATTACTCACCACCTATAAACCCCCAATTCCACTGAGTTAAGAAATTTTAAAGGTAGAAATTACTCAACCAGCAGTACAGGCTACAGTCTTCATTAAAGGAATTACAAGCAGGCTCCTTATTATTACTTCATTATACCTATGACAGCAGGTGCTCATTGGCTCTGCCCAAAAGTCAATCTGCACTACAGGCTATTACTGTCATGAGTATTATTAATACCACTTTTCTCTTGCATATTGTAATGAACTCAACCACCCAGCATATGTGGCTCTACTTTTCTCTGCAAACCCTAGCTGCTGCCAATGATGGCTTAATATTGGGTGCATGGGAACACCTCAGTAGGAGCAGGGCTCTAAACATCGGTTACATACCAGGAATATAAAAGAGAAACATCAGCCATCTGTACTTTGGGGCACAATACAGTCACTTAGGGACAGTGGTGTTATCGCCCCCCTCTGCACACAACTCTGCTCTCTGCACACTGGTTTACAACTCAGAATGCAGAAGACAACAACAAAAATGACATCTCATAAAATGGGTTGGCAAAACATGGCCACCATTCAAATAGAAAAAACAAAGGAACAGCTCATATTAGAAGGATCATCCAACCACAACAATGCAACATAAGAACAAACTGAGCTTCAAGCTCTGCCTTTGAGGTGCTGACAGCCAGATTCTGAGTTATAGTGTGCAGTACTGTAGTACTTTACAGGCTTCATAGGAAAAGTTTAAATCACAATCTCAAGTAATGCAAAATCTGTTCACATATGGGTAAAATAATGCCAGTTCACCATCTATTCTTTCATTTCTAAGTGCTCTATTAAAACGTACCGGCATATCGGAGTTTTTGTCTAACCAGCTGCTTGTATATGATGTTCTATACAGTAAGATAAGACTTTGTTTAGGAGGTGGGTTAGGTTGGAAGGAAGAAAAATGGCTTCAACTAGAAGGAAAAACTTTCCTTATTGCCTATTAAAAATACTTTAAGCCATCCACAGGGATAACAAACCAAATAAGCCAATTCCTCCACCATTTATTTTAACCTGTTGGGGGCTGTAGGATTTAGAAAACATCGTACATCTTGTATTCAGCCAGTCCTTCTGTTAGATTGTATTTTGTAGGGTTCATAGTTGACAGTTCACTCCACTCTATAAATATCTATGAGCGCTTGTAATAATTAACAACATTTAATAAGTTGTGCCAAGAGGTCTGCAACCTGAAAAAAAATAAACTTGGATATCATGTTCACAAGAATCAGATGGGCAGACAACCCAAGAACAGAATGCTGCCGGCAGAGGCATAAATATCATCATGTGAGGGTTTCATGATGCAGGCTGGGTTCAGAAATGCTGGTGTAAATCATTACTTGTGGTCCTTACCAATGATAGAATCTTTGTCTCTGTTCTCCAAGTCACCAATAGAGACAAAGTCATACTGCATCATGGGAACGTCACAGGTGTCTTCACAGGGGATGACTGTGGACTCTCCATTGAGCGTCATCTCGTAGTCATTCTTCACTGATGTGTACTGCTTGTTGGCAATCTTCAAGGAGCCCTTGGAGACATAGTAAACCTGGCCCATACAGACGGATGAAGCCCATGTTAAGAGATCTATGGAGCATTTCACCTGACTAGATGGTGCAAACAGAATACGACTTCTAACAGTAGGGGCAAACCGAGCAGATAAGCTGCTTATTGTATGGGTACAGTGCAGCCAGGTTACTCATTCAGTCTCTGTGGTTCTTATTCAAAGTACTGACAGCTGTTGTTAGGGCAGTCTGTAGCCAAATCTGTCTTTAACAGCAGAGTGAAATGCAGTTTTGGCAAGTTGCTTGAGTATTTGGAGGAGCATCTCACCTTTCCAACCTCAATCAGGCTGTAGAACTTGTCCACTTCTTGGTTGAAACCAGTCACACGTATTTCTCCCTATAATGAAACATGAAATCTGCTTAATATTTAAAATAGGTCAGGCACGGTTACAGGACTTCCAAGATCTTGCAGTTTGTTTACATGAAAATAAACAATGGGACAACATCAACACTCACGCTCTCATCCACAATCTCCATGGAGAAAAGTTTGCCTTCACCACGAGAGTTACTCCATGTGCGGATGGTGCTCTTGTTGGTTACACGAGCACGGATGGTCCACCTACAAGGCAGAGACAAGGCTATCACTGTCAATGTTTATTTTTAGAGCACCTCATGGACCCAGAATGCAACCGTGTACATGCAATAATTCATTCATTCAACTGTTTCTTAATAATCTGCCCTCTGTTGGCCCTTTGATGAATGACAACGTGAACTTGCCTCCTCGGCAACAGGCTTTTCACGAGCCCCCTTTACACTGAACATTTAATGCGAGAGTATTGGGGCAGTTTTCAACCGGCAGTGCCGAGTCCGACCCTCGAAACCTCCATGAGAGGTTGTATTTTTGCCAAGATGAGTTTGACCCACCTCCTGTATAAACGGGACAAGGAAGAATAGGGGGCTGGAGGTTCATGAGAGAGAGAGAGCGAAGCGGCAATGGTTGAGAGAGCTCGAAGGTGAATGAAGACGAGAGGGAGCAACAGTGAAAGCAGCGAGTTAAAGAATTAAAACATTTTGTGATTGCTTCAAGGTGGTTACGTTCTAAAGCACAAATAAACAGCTAGACCTCTGCACAGCCCTGTGGAAAGGACTTTGTATAAATGCAGCCAAAACACACACTTTTGTCTCTTTTGCTGTGCACCGTGCATGTGCGGTCATGTCCTGAAAGAGAGACAACCTGACATTGAATACATGCAGTACCGCAATTCCAGATTTCCATTTATAAATATATCAAAAATCGGGTAACAGTATGTTCTGTTTTTTGCTGGCTTTTTTGAGTTTAGTGTAAATCAAAAGTTAGTGTTCACCCCTCCAGTAGAGTTCAGAGACTTGGAGAGTCAATGTCAAAGTGCACTGAAGCTGTTCTGGTGGCACAGCACCTGACTGACACACTTTGTTGGGTTTTCCTTTCATTCGTCACCCATTTATAGGTAGACAGTGACCTCAGTTACTGTTGCATTTTGTTCTCCTGAAATAGACTGGACAGAATTAATGACACCCCCACTTTAATATTTGATAGCACACCTGAAATCAGTTGCTTTCTGTAACCATCAGTGAGTTTCTTACACCTCTCTACTAGAACTATGGACCACTCATGACCTCTGACAGAGACCCAGCTTTCTGACACTGGGCCCTACATTGGGCCCCAGAATTCATTGGTGGTCTTCAGATTTCATAAAGCCATACACACAGTCAAGACATCCAGTGGCTGAAGCAGCAAATCAACCCCAACACATCAGTGAACCTCCACTGTGTTTGACTGTAGGGATGTGTTCTTTTCTTTGAAGGCCTCATTTTGTTTTCTGAAAACAGAATGATGTGCTCGACCAAAAAGCTCTATTTTAGTCTCATCTGTCCACAGGACATTTTCCCAGAAGAACTGTCTCCTACCATAGTGTCCCTTATCATGTTCCACTATTGTGGTTCTCAAATCCTCCTCATCGTCTTTGCTCTTCTTTCTTCTCTCTATGCTCAGTGTGGTCCACATGACACAAAGGTTGAATCAACCTTTCTCCATTTTAACTGGTTCCCAGTGTGATTTCTATGTCACCAGCACCTGTTAGTTGCTACAGGTGAGTTTCATTACAAATTAAAGGGGCATCACCTGCTTGGAATACAACTATTTCTGATGAATGTGAAAAGTGTAAATAATTCTGTCCAGTCCATGTTCGGAGTTCTGTGTGGAATGGATCAGATGTGGCTTTTTTATGTTGTTCTAATGCAAACAAATGAAATAAACACGAGAATACCAAAGAATTTGTGATTGCAACAATTTTCTGGGAGAAGTGGTGTGTTATTTTTTTGTCATCTTATGTCAACTAAATACTGTGCAAAACAAATATGGTCTTAAGTGTCCAGTGACACAGCTTTCATTGGTTATTTCAGCCAAAATTTAACACTTCCTCAAAGAGCCAGAGTGTACTGGTTTATAAATGTTTCTCAGTACGGTAACATCTGAGGGTTTAAGGGGGTAGCTGCCACAATAACTGCAGGTTGTTATTATTTGGGAGGTTTGGGGTCTTATCCTGGATTAATAGCATGAAAGAGGGAGGTCTGCAGGGAACTCTGTGCGCAGGTTCATGGTAATCAATTACTGAGCGAATATCGCCGTCATACAACCTCAAGCAGTGTTTGGAGCTTTAATATGTTTCAAATATGCCACCTTAGTGTGAGAGGTTAAGCTTTATTCCTATGTCCAGGGGTTAGCATATCATGGCCATCATACACTGTACATAATACATACATGTCTACGTCTCAAGTCTCCGTTTCTAGCTCCTCAGTCCTCACTCAACCTAGAAGTCATTCCAGTGTGCCATGAGCAAGGACACATAAGAGTATCCCTCGCAGAAGTCTTTTATAAACCGACACACCCCTTTATCAGAAATCAGATGGTAATTGGATGCTTCAGAAGAAGCACCATTTATAAAAACATGTTCCTTGATTCCTTTCTTCTCTCATTATTTCCTCGCATCCTATGTGGGTCGGACTATGACACAAGGAAAAGACCTAAGTGAAAGAAATGTCAATGCATATAAGAGACTTGGGATGCACCTAATATCAGCTGATATTTAGACAGTATTTATGGGTTTGGCTCCATACAGATTAGGGGTGTAACTATCACCAAAAATCATGATAGTATCTATGTAAAAAATAAATAAAAAATTTCCGTGATACCACCTGGCCCCCAACCCTAACCTGCAGCCACCGCTGACTTTAGTAATTTGACAAAACCATTTTACATTTACACGGTTCATAGTTTTTAGTGCTTAAATTGTTTGCAATTTAATAAAACACAGGAATTTTTTCACCATTTTTTCTTATTCACCCCCTCCCCAATCAAAAAAAGAGGTCTGAACCAATTCGTGGATTTGTATAATCGTTACACCCCTAATACAGATGTAATGATTACTTATAGAATCCAGTACAAAAACAATCTAACACACTTCTCAGAGCTGATTCAGTATTTCTCAGTCTCAACCGACAGTAGGAAACTTCACACAGGTTGCATCTGTACCAAAGCTATTGTACAGTATTGCTTTAAATTATACAAGAGTTCATGATATTACATTTGTGTTGTTTTTCTTGTACATGTATGCAGTATTGTGTTGGTACATGGCAAATGTGACATTTTGACATGACACTTCCCACTGAGTGGCAAACACTCACTTGGACTGGTAAGGGTTGAGGCTAGCGATGGGCACAACTTTGGAGCTGCCCCCCGGTGTACTGGGCAGAGCAGACAGGGTCTTCTTCCCAAAGTCTCTATTGAAAGCATTGTTCACTGTAGGAGGAAAGAAGAAACAAACGATCCATGAAGAGCAGTGATGGAAAGGAGTCAAGAGAGAGGCGCATACATTATTCATCAGAGACAAATCACAAAAATCCAGTTTCTTTGGATTGCAACTGTGATCACCGTAATTATCTCCCTTCACGAGAAAGTTTCATCAGAGAAAAACCTAATGACTTAATACATTTTTACACCGCTAACTTGAGTCGAGCGAGGGAAAAGACTCGAACAGGAAACAAAAATCTTGTCAAACCAAGTTGTTAGAGATGTGTGATCCAGCATTTTTGTGAGAAGGATGACTCACATTTCACAGAATCAGGGCAGAGTGTGAAATGCTATAACAAACTGGAGCTGCTCTTCCCCCGGAGAGCGGTGCTGCCTGACTCTGAGATTTTCCGTTTGAACAAGTGCTGCACATTTGATTTGTGTACGTATCACACCAAGGATTAGAGTTCAAAGTGTTCACTTAAGTCCTCTCACTTTGCCAACCACTGCACTTCTGGTAATTAACCCCCAGATCAAGCGTCGCATACAGAGAAATGAACAATGACTGTGCTGATGAGGAGGGTGCACGCCACAGCCTCGGTTCCCACATGACAGATCAGAGGGATGAACACCTGCTATGACCAACATTACAAGACAGCAAAACCCTTCTGACAGCCAGACAGCACGTCTCTCCTGGTCCACGTTATTTGTTATGCTATGATTTACTGTTTATCTTTGACACGAAGAAAGGCCAGTGCTTCACAAATAAATCTGTTTGTTCACAAAGTTGATATACTCTCTCCTGGTAGTCTGTGTTGCAGCGTATTTTTTTGTTGTATTCTACTGTGCATCCAAATGCACGCACAGGCAAAGGCAGCTGTCCATCAATACGAGCTCATGGTTATTTGAGTTTATGATACAAAGCATTCATATGAAAATTGTGTGTTTATAATAGTGAAAATTCTCTTGAGAAAAGAAGCTAAAAATGAAAGTGTTTCTCAGTGGGGTTGTCAAAATTTCTCCGTGGCCTGTAAGTCTGTGGGTCAACTGCAGCACACAGAGCTGTAGAGGAACGCTGCCATCTGGTGATAAACTCTTTCTGTACACGATGAATTCTGAATGTTTTCACCCATTTTAATCCACGTTCAAGAATTAAAATAAAAACTTGCTCTCACCTTCATTTCTATTTTGTGGCTGCAGAGGGCGGCTTTCAGGCTTTGATGCTGCCTGTGGGGCTTTAGTCTGACCTACAAGGGAATATGTGACATTAGTACTGCAATGCAGTAACACACTAAGCAATTATGTGCAACATATCAAAATATCATTCTCCCTTCAGAAACATATTCAGTGCGTCAAGTAAGCAGCAACTATTATTATGAAATGTTTTAAAGCCTTACCCTCGGTATAAGGAGTAGGGTCACCCATTCTCCCAGTAACCTCTTCAGCAGGCTTGATGACATCGATTTCCAAAATGATTACCACCCGTCTGTAATAAGGCAATACCAAAAAGATAGGAGCCGTATGTGCATCTTTAGTATCAACTCATGTTTAGCTGTCCAAGAATCCTTCCAGCTGTGTGAATGTTTGAAGTTTAAGAAATATTGTACTAGCGCACACACACACACACACACACACACACACATTTTGTTACTTGAGACTCTCCAAGCTGTTTGATTAACTGTACAGAAAAACCACATACCGTCCATCCTTCAGTACATTGGTCACATGCCTCTTCAGAACGCAGATGCAGTTTGGGACCAGTTTGTTCTCCTCTGCCATGACGTTCAGCTGGGTGGAGAGCATGAAGGCTGCAAAGGTGTCGAGAGATGAGAGAAGAAAGGCAGGAGCAGCCCAGCTTCATCCCGCTTACGGTCTTTTGAGAATAACCACTCTTATAAACAGTCGTCAACCCTATGCCCATCCTACATTCAGTGTCTACTGAAAGAGAGAAAAATCGCTACATATGCACACTATTCAACACTATCTTGCCTCCCTGTACTGCAACTGCCTTTTAAATGTCACAGCAACATGCACTTTCTAATGAGATGATATCTATTAAGGAGATAAGGAGTTTTCTAAACAATCATACAATGGATCGGACAATGTGGAACTGGTTCTCGATTCACTTCCCTAGTGACAGGTTGAACTTTTCATCCTCCAAGAGGCTCAGTATAAATGATAAGAATAAATATACTGTATGCATGGCAGCTGAAAATATCAAACATGGATTTACACGTCAACAGCCCATTGACTTTGGCACTTGCTTCATATACTGAAGGCCCTGAATCAGAATATTGATATGCTTGACTTGCTATGACATAAATACAACTTTAACAAGGAGATTCTGACTGATGTGAGATCAGCTGATGGTTTTACCCTGCTGGAGTTGTCAGTCCACCTTGATTGTTCAGTGGTGTTACAGAGTGATTTTTTTTTTTTAACCACAAACACTCTTTGGCTAAGAGCAGACAGTGTTGTGTTGAAGCATGTTTCACCACTGCCTGCAGCAAGAACACAAATAACAAGTAGCAGCGAGTTTCATTATGGCCTGTCATCAGTTTAAGTAATGGAGGTAGCTGGTATAACCCTGCTGTTTGCCATTTTAACCAGAAACAGCTATGCTCAGCACCAAACTAAACATGGGAGGCTGCTACGTTGAATGTGCTTTGCTAACTAGTGTCAGAACTCCAGTCTCTCACATATGACGTTTGCTCATGCATCGCTTTGGTCATCAATAAGTAAAAAGTTGATGTATGGTGGTACTGAAAATGTGTAAATATGTCCACTTTTCTTCTTTGGGTTTTCATAGCGGTTGCCAGGCCAGCACCCCGTCCTCCTTTGACAAATTTTTTGCAATGCACAGCTGTCAGAAAAACATCGATAGAAGAAACTGATAACCTCAAAGGCGTGCAATTCTAATGGATCTGGCTGAAAGAGGAATCATTTTCAAACTGAAATCACAATTTAACAATGATTTTCAGATCAAAAAAAAAAGCTGGGATTTAAACTGCCACTAAAACTTGATTTTAAATGCTACAGATCTGAAACAACCCGTGCTGCATCCCCGCAGGCCTCTATTACATACACGTATCGCTCTGCTCTGCAGGCTTCATGTGAAAGCTGCAGAGTAAATGAGTGAGTGGAACCAGAGAGCCACACCAATAAGCTTCACTTTGGTGCTGCTAGCCGCACTGAACATAGCTTGGGCAGTCAGCAAAACAGTCAATCATCAACCTTACGATTAAAGGTGTGCTACAGTATTTTGAATAATAAAAGCAGATTCAAGAGTTCAGCAGTCAGAGAATAAGTGAGGCATTCCAAACAAATACATAAAAACAAGGATCTGAACAACTTACAGGACAGAGTGTCAAAAGCAGATTCAAGAGTTCAGAGGTCAGAGAATAAGTGAGGCATTACAAACAAATACATAAAAACAAAGATCTGAACAACTTACAGGACAGAGTGTGCCGCCCATCACTCATCATTACCCGAAAGCGAGCTGGACCATTTCCCCCATCAATCTTGCGAATGTTCTGGAAGGTCAAATATATGTGAAACTATTTAACCTACACAAAAACAATACATTGGTCTGATTGTGTGATTCTGGATCCTACGACAGCATTTCTCTAGTTTAGCTTTGGTGTATGGAGAAAAAAAAAAAGGTACACAAGGTGATTACCGACCTTGGTTCCTTGTTTATTTGGTAAATAATATTCTGCACAAGCTCACGTTCTCATACAGTCTTGTCAGGATGCAGCTGGGTCACTGGGTCATTTTCTGAAGTGACCCAGGCTAAACCACGGCTTTAAGGGTGTTTTCACACTTGGTCCCTTTTACATGAAACAAACTCGGTCCTCTTAAAGTGGGGTAAGAAGGGGACAGACAAATAGGGGACTCAGTTCTTATTGTGTTTACACTGCGAGTACATTTAAAAGAGGACTCAGTTCTTATTCTCGTTAGAGCTGAAAACTGAAGGGATCCCTTAGCATGTCTGTGCATTGTAAACAGTGGTAGTTTGATGTGTGAACGAACCAAGTGTGAAAACTCCATAAGAGTAACAGAAGGATTTTGAAGCAAATTGTGTACTGAATTGGAAACCTGTGAAATAGTTTAAGCATCGGAGTGATGATAAACAGTAATAACTCTAGAAGCTGAATTCTGAACAAGTCCAAGTCTTCCTATTGAATGCTCTGACTATCCAAGTCAAAAAGCATTACAGTAACTAGTCTGCTGAAATAAACAAATGTACTAGTTTCTCTGAATCAGTTTGTGATAAAGATTTTTACTCGATATATTTCTCCAATGACAAAATGATGTAGTAATATTCGTTATATTATTTTCAAAATTAAGGTCAGGATCCGGAATAGCACCCAGGTTTCTGAACTTCTCACCGGCTTTGCAAGAGCATTGAGAGGGATGAGTACATTTCTTGCCACTGATTTTGTAACCATCAATACAAATTTCTGTTTTATTCTTGTTCAGTTTCTTGCCATCCAATAATTTGTCCATAATACAATTTACCAGACTGTCATTTGGAGAAAGAGATATAAAGTTGGGTCATCTGCATAGATTGCACATCTTAACGATATTGTTCAATAAAAACATATAAATGTATTGGGCCAAGAATTGTCCCTTGTGGAACTCTGATTCAAATTTGTCAGTAGATACACAGAAACTATTGTCTTTAATATAGGATCATTTCTAAACAAAGACAGAAAAACCAAAGACATCACATAGCATACATACAAATTTAAATTTAATTAACAGTGGTATCAAAAGCAGCTATAAGATCCAGTAATACAAGAACTGGGAGTTTCTTAACATCTAAATTAACACCTATAATTTGGGTGATTCAGCACTGTGATTTCACCTAGAATCTGACTGGTATACATCTAAGATGTTATCGTATGGAAATCTAAATAGCTGTTTAAGGAAAGCTTTATGAACAAAGTTACCCAAAAGGGGCAGGTGGGACAGGCCTGTAGTTACTTATGAGAGATGGAGAGAAGTTGTTTTTATTAACCAATGGGAAGATTACTGCACAGTTAAAAGAGGCTGGGACAGTCCTGGAAAGAACATCTGCAATATTCACCAAGTCATCCATAGCAAACTGCCTTGTCTAAAAGCCAAGGACAGTGAAGATGTGATACTGTGAGAAATTAAAACACTGTTTCTAACTTGACAACCTATATCCTGAAATGATCCTGAAAAATAATTGACTATATTTATTTGAGGAAACAAATTCTGAGGGCAGGGCTCTTATACGATTAATGAGTTTACCTGTAGTGGAGAACAAGAAGCTTTATTTGGACTAATGGCATTTAATTGTGAGAAGTAAGCTAGAATATTAATCAAAGTAGCAAGTGTGTTTTCTGTGACTAGACTAATAGCTTCACTGAGAAATCGTTGCAAGCTCTAAATTGAAGCAACGTTAAACAGGTCACCAAAGGGACAGGTTGTATTATCCTAGTGTTTGTTACTCACTACTAATTGGAGAACAGCGTTGTTGCAACCGGTGCCATTTGAGAGAGCCTGTAAACACAAAAAGCCTGTTAGTTTAAGCCATTTGCTGTCAGGTTCTTTTATTTAACAACATTTCATCTAAAAGTAGATGGAAACGAACTCTTTACCCAAAGCGAATTCAACAGTTTTATCTAGCTAGCTGGGAAGTTTATCCAAACAAACAGTAGCTAGAGATGCAAATGAATACCTGCTAATTATTCCAGCTGAACAAAGACTATACAAAGTACCAAACGTTTGTCTGGTTTTCGTTTTAGAACACGTTCTAACTTATACTGCAACGATGAACCTTACCTCTATCGCACCCTCTGACAGCTTCGTCATGCCTGCTAAGAGGTGATTTGGCTAAACAAAAACAAGTTTACAGATAATTTCACGCTAACCACACAACCAACTCCAAATGTCCTGCCCTGACGAGGCTTGCTGAATTGTGTCTGTGGCGCCAATGACTTGTACTAACGCGCCAAGGATGTCCTGCTTCCATTTCCGTTTACAGATCTGACGTCAGTTTGTTGTCTGTCAGCACAGTAAATCGAACAGCCTGGCGAGCACTGTGAAACTGCTCGGAGATCAGCAGCATGGTCGGCGCCAAACGTAACTTGCCGTCAGGCACTACGGATGCGTTCAAATCCATCGGGAAATAACAGATTTCATGACTCCACTAACTTATTTTGAAATGAAGTAAACTAGACTCTTAATCTCCGAAGTTACTATATAGGAATAATGGTACAGTGGGTGGTTTTTCGATATGGTCTTTCAGCTAATATACATCCAATCACCATTTGTATAACCAATGGACTATCTATGACAAACTTTTGCACGCTACCTTTTCCTTTAATTTGCCTGACCAAAACACTGTTACTGTGGAAAACAAACAAGCAAGCAAACAAAAAAAAAACAACTACAGCAACAAAAATCACTTTTACAAAAAGGAACGTCGGTCACTTCTGTTTTATAACACAGACACAAAAAAATCGGTGTTGTAGAAAGACGAAATAATGGCAACATTATCAGCCACAACCACAAATTACAGACATTTGGCTTATTAAAATATTAAATTGCCTCCTAATGTCTACTGTTGTCCCTCATGTTTCCATTTCCCAGTTTCGTGAATGCACCAACTTGCAAACACGATTTGGTACTGCCCTTTTTTTAAATTAAAAGATAAGCAAATAAATTCACAACCTTGACATGTGGTTCAGATCAATTTAATTTATTATCCCATTAGATTGCATCTTTAAAAATTCAACTGCACACCCACACTGATGTTGTAATGATCTGGCATTATACCAGAATAGTTTGGCTTTATATGTTGATACCTTGGGAAATTTATGTTTACAGAAATTTTACAATGGGTATAAACATTGACCAGAATGTGTCATCTAATGCAGACTGTAATTATTTTTAAAAGAATATCAAATTTAAATTGAATACTGGGCTCCTCTGTAATGAAATAAACAATTAAATGAAGCATCTGTTTTCACACCATTTATGATCTGGTGATATTGTACACTTAATTTGTACAATCATAAAGGTCTTGTCCTGAGTTTCCATGGGACAGCTGTGTAGGGTATTAGCGTCTACTTAGGTGGGCCTCCAAATGAGCCAACATGATTCTTGTCAACTGAGAATCCCATTTTATTATTGCTTCCAAATTCTCCTCTTTGCAAGATAGGAGCTCCAGGATTAGGGTTATTGATGACACCCATGAAAATTGGTATTTGAGTCACGTCATCCATAAGGGCAAAGAAGAAGGGTTGGCTGAGGTGGAAAACTGGCATGGACGCACGTGAAATAACAACTGTGGTGGCTGCAGAACCCTCCGCTCCCTCCTCATTTATCTCCATGCTGGACTTGTGCATCACACTGGACACCAGCAGGGGGCCATCTGCAATCTCAGCCAAGTTTGGACTGGAAAACATCTCTCCAAGGCCTGACACAGAGCACAGAGGATAGAATATGTTTTTACCTTTAGCCTGTTGTATGTTTAAAAATTTCATCAAGTAACAAACATTTGTATGTGACTTTAAACAAAAACTACCATAACAAAGATTGCAGAAAATAACAAGGTCTTACCTAATTTTGTAAAAACATCCTGCATCTCTTGAGCATACTCCAGTTTGAATTTGGGGACTTTAACTTGAACAGCCCTCTCTTTGGGCAAATGAACATACAGGTGTGAGATATTCAGCTTAGCAGAGAGTGAAGAAACATTCACCTGGCCGGACATGGGCATGACCACCAACATGCTCATGGACCTCTGGAATGGAAAGCTCGCTACCTGCACAAGGAGAAGAAATAGTGTTAACACTAGGGGGTTGAGATTCTTTCTGTGTGCTTGGTAAGTGAAAGTATTTTACCTGAGCCTCCAGTTCATTATCAATAAATAAACTCAAGGGATGTTTGGCATCTTCCATCACTTCAACATCAACCATGTGCTTGTCGTCGAGGTAAAATGCACCTCTGGAAGTAAAGCGTGGGTCAAATCGAGCTTTCCATTCTCCTGTGGCAAACAGTGAAAAGTGGTTTTTAGTCAGCAGCATAACTCCAGCATACGGCAGCTTGTGACAATGGAAAATATGCACGCACAGGAACCTCCACGGGTTATTTTCACAGGTTTCTTTGGGAGCCCAGTATTCCCAGGAAGTCTATCCTATTATAATATGATGACATTTCACTTCTCATTTACCTTTAAAATGGACAGCATTAATGAGCATGAGAAGCAAATTGGGAGGTAAAGCAGACAGGAAGTCAGTCATTTTTCCTTGTGTTGCCTCCTCTACCCAGTCGTTGATCTGCTGCAGGCTCTCCAGCACTGCCGGCTCTGAGTCATAGAACTGCTGGGATTCATAGATAAAGTCTTGCTTTGGCTCAAAACCTACAACACACAATAAAAACACACATTCTCTCAGACTCTTGAACCTGCTCTTTAGGTCAGCACTACCAAAAGATGAGAAGTTACTGTATAAGAAAATAATGTTTCTGCCAGCAGGAACTATGTAGGCTCAACTTTTAGTATGGCTAAAAATGATTTAGACAAAAACAATGATCTTCTAGGCAGTAACCTTGGCGCAGGAAGATGCGTGTTGCGATTTGTAGATCATTGTTTCTGAGGTGCTTTAGGATATTATGCAGAGAGTGGTGGTAACAGGGAAGAGTGTTTTCATAAAGATGGTGCATCAGCAGCTCCTCTGTCTCATTGACTGCACCTGTGAGGAGGAGGGGTTGCCATAATTAAATGAATGAGTACAGTGAGAGTCTCAAGATAACTATGAAATACAGCATGCAGTAGCAATATTACAGTGTAAAAATACTGATTTACAAGTACAAGTCAGGCATTCAAAATGTTACTTAAGTAAAAGTACAAAAGTATTAGCAGAAAATATACTTAAAAGACCAAAAGTACAAATTAGTTAAAATAGCACAGTTTACATTGATGTACATCATAGTATTTGATTATAAGTACTGCCGTATTATTTTGTACATCACATTTAATGTTGCAGCTGGTAAAGACAAAACTAGTTTTAACAATTTTATATGTTTATAATTTGAATTACTGCTGGGTAGCTTGTGAATTTTACACCAAGGATAAATAAATCTTGTGATTATAATGTATATATTGTTTTATTAACCTCATTCTGAAAAGTTACTAGTAAATAAAGTTATCAAATAAATGCAGTGAGAATATAGTACATTATTCTTCTCTGAAATGTAGTGAAATTGAAGTATGAAATAGCAGAAAATGAAGATACTCAAGTACAGATACCTCAAAACTACACTTAAGTACAGCACTTGAGTAAATGTACTTAGTTTCCACCACTGTAGACATGTATAGAGAACGTGCTGCTTAAGTAAAAGCTGCAGCAGGACATGCATACCTAAAGCCAGTTGGGAGAGGGCTAGCGATATGCTCAAAGGAGAAATGATAACATTTGGTTGCTCTTGTGTTGTCTCCAAGTTCTGCAGCAGTTGCACACCCAGTTTCTGAATGGCAGTGGCAATGATATCCCTTGACTGTCGGCTCCAGCCAGCAGACAGACAGTCCTCATCTTGTTCTTCCTCCAGTGAGCTCCTGTTGGGCCACCTAGTCATGGCTGTTGTAATTGCAGATACTTGTGTGGAATCTGCAGGTTTTGGTTGTGCTGTACTTTCTTCTGCTTTCTAAAGGCAGAAGGGAAAATGTTAAGTACAAGAACACATTTTCCAAAGTGTTAAATCAGTTTACCAGAACAGCTCTGTGCCTCTAACCTCAATGGGGTGAATGGGCACCAAGGGGATTGATTCGTCTTCTGCCATCTCAGCATTCTGTTGAGCAGCAAGAAAGTATAAAATAGCTAATCTGTACAAACACTGTATAATCTACACAGTTTATAATTATCGATCATAATCTAAAGTGTAATTTATTAGTAAATTCAGTGCTTTACAGTGACTCCTTGGCTGCAGAAATAGATCAACAGGAGTGTCAGACGGAGGTCCATGTCCTTTACGTTACTATAAAATACAGAAATTATGTTAGCGGAAAAATGGCCTGCTCACTTTTATGAAGCAATAAATAAACCTTTCTTTTTTCAAAACTCAAGTATATTGTGCAATAAATTAATATCCCTCTCAAGAGCATATTTTCACCTTTCATTTTCAAGACATAATTAGATGCTAGTAAAAATCAAATGAAATCATAAAACATTGAAGTTTAACCTTTGTTGTTTCTTTGGTGTATTTTCTGCCAGTCTCAAACACTTTTGCTTTATTTAGTCACACTCTGAAAAGGAGCCCAGATCATCTGGAAGTGTGCCTAACACACAGATAATACTCACTGTAGACTGTGCACCTACAATGTCAGTAAAAGGCCAAACTGTGTGCTTTTAGCAGTTACCAGGGCTGCTTTGAACTACATCCTAATATTGCAGTTTTATCAATCAAAAACAGTTATAGAGTATCTACTTTAAGGGACACATATCTACTCTCTTTGCATGAACAATTTTGAGTACTAGTGCATTGTGGTGTCTGCAGACATTCTATATTCACATTGATATAAAATGCTCTAATGTTTAAAAAGAAGCCATTAGTATTCACTGGTATAGTGCCATAGCCCCACTGCAGACCTCACACAAGCATGAAAATCCATTAAGTAATATTTACAATATTCCACAAAGTCTTTAAATTATTCAGTTGTACAATAGCACTGCCGAAAATTAATTGAAATATATTTGATCTTACCTTAGAAAAAAAAAAACTTGCTGCCTTGTCCAAAAAAGGAGCGACCGACTGTGGATTGCAGAATTCCTGAGAGCAAAAGATTGGCACTTACTCAGCAAACTGTTAAATATCAACTTACATTGATTGGGGCCTTATTTATGCCACTGTTTGTTTGTAAATGTAGCTTCTGAGACTCTTCCAGGGTTAAACATGAAGCCTGACATGCTCTAAATGTCAGTGGGCAGGTGATCATACACAACAATCTGTGAACAGGATGGATGACAGCTTAATTGCAAAAGTGCAAATAATCCAACTGGTGGGCCAACAGTGCAACTTGATGACTCCAGAGTTACACATTTGACGTTGGACAGTACAAGCCCGCATTTCCCTGAAACCCCTGACTTTGACACACTAGCATTTTGCCAAAACACTTCAGCAACACTTGACTGCTATGTCCTGAAATTATGGTCGTATGTTGTTGCCGTTGATATTTTTAAATCACTTTCAAAGCACATGTATTCAGCTGATTTGGTCACATTTCATCCTAAACAAAAGGTGATATCTTCTAGATCACATGATATTCCATCTGCAAACACAGGAGGGGACTTTGTTCAATCTGAGCTCTAGTGACTCAGTCAAGACTGGAAGGCAAGGCATGACGAACCCAGGTGAATCACACAGAACAACTTCAACACAGAAAACATGGAAGCGGTTTTTATTAATCCAGTTAATAAATAAACATTCTCATGAAGCTCTCTTAAAATGTTCAAAAAGATAGGATCAATTGTGACCAATTATCAATGTGCAACTATAAACTTTCATTTTAAAAATAAAGTTGATCAATTTATGATTGTTTTCATTTCAGGTTTACAAAGAAAAAAAAAAATCCCAGACTATCAAAAATGCATTTTTCAGAGCCTTGGACGAGTAATTAGAAGAAAAGAGAAACTGTTTTACAACATAATGCTGGTAAAATCATATCATACATAAGGGCAAAGGTTTGACCGTGGGATGCTGCCAGGCATCTTTAGATTTGTTAAAGGTTTAATGAAAAACAGCTGAATTTAAGGAACAAAAATCTTTACTGTATAAAGAGTTGCATTACACAATAAGGAACGCTTTAAACCACATTGTTTATTGATTTGTATCTTTTGTTGGTATTTTCTCAACATATTCATATGCAGTTACATATAAATATTAAAATACAAAACTGTTACCTTGGCATTGACTGTTCCTATGTTAGCTTTTTCCCCCCCATCAGAAATTAGAAAGTTGTGAGTGTAACAACTGGCAAACCCACCAAAGTGGCATTTGCTGAGATACACTCCTAGGATGATGCTGCTACAGGTTCTGACTGCTCAAGCAAAAATCCCTAAACACAGTTTAGAAAGTCCCAAAGCAACTTCAAGTAACTTATAAGTGGATAAAAACATTGTCTTTAAAATCTGGGTGAGAATCTACATGTTACAATTCAGACCATACTTGTGCAGAGTAGGATAAAGGCTGTGCGTCAGTAATTGAGTTTTGGATGCGGTGACAACTGAAGCATCGCCGCTCTGAGAAGGTGCACCAAGACTGTCGTCAAAATGACGAGTGTACTTTTATTGTTCATGATATATAAACCACCGGCTGTGAAACAACTCACATGGAACATAAACAAATGACTTGGTCTACAAATACTGCATAGTTTAAATCAGTGCATTTTGATGATCATGTTTTCTTACATAACCATCTATTCTAATGTCAAAGGAAATGAAAGATGAGGTCCATGTATATTTGGTGTTGTTAAAGATCTATTTGGAAAGTGTAAACACTACATAAGAACCATGTTTGGTTCCACCTTCCTGAGCACATCTTATGATTCATTCTTATGAAGAGAATAACTGAACTAGTCAAAAGAATAAATGACCTTGTCAAGATATGTAAGGATTTGCCATTATATACTTTCTTTACAACTATAGGCTTTTTTTAAAAAAATCATGGGATTTACTGTACATGATAAATGTCAAAAGTGTGGCACACATTTCCTCTCCATCAAATTCAGTGCCAAAAACAAGAGTGCCAATAATCAGTAGATATGAAGCTTATACAATGTCTCTACTTGTGCTGCCTCATTTAAGAACAATTTAACAGAAGTGACAACTGCCCTTGCAGTACAACTGACCTCAAGCACTGGAGGAGGACAGAGAAAGCTCAGAAACCTGGTGTGTTCATGAATAATACACTTAGAAGGTCAGCAGTAAGAGTGTTCAGCGCAGCTGGGAGCCATTGATTTAAGCTAATAACCGAATGGCGCCATTCTCAGAGCCCAGCAGCAGCAGCCTCTTGGTGGGTAGGACTGCCAGGCTGGTCAGGGTGCCACGGAAATTCTCCGAGCTCAGCTTTGTGCTACTAATGGGGCTCAGGGAGATGTCTGCCATGGAGTATACCCCGATCTTGTTAGCCACTGTCCCAGTTACAATCTCTGAACCGTAAAGGTCAAAGGCATGGATGGGGTCGGACTGCGACTTATACTGACGTACAGACTTGTTTTCCAGATCTTTCCAAACAGTGAGTGTGTAGTCAGTAGAGGAGCTGATGACCAAGTTTCCTTCTCCAGCCTGAAAAGTAAAACAAAAAAAAAGGAAGTGTGACTGTTGATATCCAAGTAATCAAGTTCTCCAAAGTCTCCCCCCCCCCCCCACGCCTTCAATAAATTGTTGTTACGAGATGATCAACATTATTTGCTTCATCTCTGAGTGATCATAATGTTTTGGCTCATTGGTGTCTATTTGCTTATATACATTTCCTACCTACTATTGACAGTTACTGCCACAATTACAGAATTAACAAATAGATATATAAAACATTTGACTAGCAGTGTTCCTATACCCAAATACTTAAAACTTTTAGATGAGAGCTAAGTGAAATTTGTTTGATCATCCATAGATACTAGAAAATGTATTTCAAACAAGATAATGAAAAGAATTTATTTGGTTTTAATTTCGCAGCTAAAGTATGAAACTGGCTGATACGCGCAAGAATTGAGGGGAGGTCTGAGTAATATGAATGTGCCAGTAAGAACCATTGTGGTTTTTCTAATGAGTAACCCGTGTCCATATTTGCCTAAACCTGTGCCTTTAAAACTAGAGACACAATCCTTGACCTAATTTGGGGTTAAATAAAGTTTGCTCATCCTTGCACTCTGCTGACCACTGATTTTCTGGGTACAACTTTCACCATCGCTTGACAACTGAAAAGTACAGTCACAGCTTCTGGCTTGAGATTGGGATGTAGACCATGATACAGTACAACAATGTTCTGGTGGATTTTTTTAGGGATAGTTGTGATATTAAGTGGTAGCCCTGGTTTTTACATGTATGGCATTATGATTAAATCAAAATTACACCTATTAAATTGCAGCCTGAATGAACAACAAACAGCTATTTAATTCTGACAAAAACAAGCTCAGCGCATTTAATAAACCACTTGTTTTCATTTTCACCAGGGACAGGCAGCGGTGGCCCTTTTATGCCAAGCTCTCAACCTATACACAAAACAGGTTCTAGTATCTCCACACAACTATTCAACGAGCCATGTGGACAATCCACCAGGAGGTCCAAGTCAGATGCACACGTAATAAGTCACTCGGAGTAGAAACGTCAACACATGTAACAAGTGATTAACTGGCCAACATGCGCTGCACACAAGGCTCTGTAATTTCACATGATAAAAAGAGAAATGTTCCCTGTGTTTGGCAACAAGTTTATCTAGCAGAGTAGAATGTTTGGCCATAGGATAGACAGCAACCGCCCATTTATGTGACACACTGCATGACCTGTGTCCCCAGGCCCACGTCTTCTGTAAACAACTTGACCAACCCACAT